>NC_069138.1:25759761-25987261 GCF_026914265.1 Mya arenaria
TTAAAATCGATAATATATATATGATTTCAAATGTTTTGCAATAATTGCATATATTATTTTCGTGGTATAACGTTTGATTTTGACCTTACATGTGACGTTTCTCTTTCAAATATTTGACTAATTAAGACTTAAGATCAAATTGTAAAAATGATATAATAGTTTTTCTACGTAAGTCAAAAAAAATCCATGCGAGAACTGACCGATTTGGATATTGTTGCAGGTAGTTATATTTTCATAGGAAATGTATCTTTTATTTTGTTTCTCTGCATGAACGAGACGCCTCTTAACAATTCCACACATGACCACTTTTCATATATTTCTGCACGACGCAAATGGCATTCTCTCTTGAAACTAAGCAGTGACAGTTGATTGCCTTTTTCTGCACTAGGTATATTGCAACCATTCCTTACCAATCTCTCATCAAACCAACCAGTGACTATAAATTGCCTACCGATCTACAACCTGCAAATAGACACCATTCCCTACCAAACTCTCAACAAAACCACACAGCCACTAGCATTTACCCCAAGCAAGGCAACCATTCCCTACTAAACTCCCAACAAAGCGAGACAGTCACCAGCATTGGCCAATATTTCTGCACCTCGAACAAGGCAAACATTCTCTACAAATGACTCCACAATCCACACATGGACCATTATTTGGTGTTATATTACGCACTCCGTACACGGCGAACATTCCTTGTCAATCTTTCAACTAACCCACACAGCGACCACTATTTGCCTATATTTATGAACTCTGCAAACGGTAACCATTCCTTGCCATTATCGCAACACACACACAGCGATCTCTACTTGTATGTTTTACTACACCCTGCACTTGGCGACCATTCATTGCCATCTTTTCAACAAACCCACGTGCGACAACATTTTGCCTATGTTACTGCACCCCGCAGATGGCAACCATTTCTTATCAATTTGTCAAGAAACCCACATAGCGCCCATAATTGTGCACTCTGCAAACGGCGGCATTCTTTGTTAACGCTGTTCTTTAAAAAAAGCAAGCGACCATTGTTTCCTATGTTTCTGCAGCTCACAAACAACAACCATTCTTTGATTATTACGTATCAAACCAAACGAAGGCCTTTTTGTCCTATATTTCTACACCCCATACAGAGCAACCATTCTCTGCTTTATATCAACAAACCAACCAACGATAAGATTTTTGCCTATAGTTTTGCAACCCGCACATAACACTTATTGAATTGTATTATCTCAACAAACCCTAACAGCGACCACTATTTGCCTATATTACTGCAGACCGCATATGACAACCATTTCCTGTTAGTCTCCCCATAAAACCACACAGCGAACATGACTTGTCTATGATTCTGCACCAAGTAAACGGCAACCTACCTTATCTCTCCACAAACCTTAAACAGCGAATATTACTGGTCTATGTTTTTGCCACCACTAACGGCAGCCATACCTTGCCAATATTTTAACATAACACTTTGCCTATATATTTTGCATCCCGCATATTTTAACGATTTATTTTCAATATCTCAATAAGCCCTCATAGCGACCATTTATTTGGCTATATTTTTTCGTAACGGCCATGACACTCATTCCTGACCAACGTCAGAGTGTGATATTCAAAAGATATCCAATATTTGCAAGACTTCTATATACAGATCATGAAACGAACATGGTGTGCCAAATGAAGAACTTAAATGCACAAGCAAGATCATTAATTGCACCGGCGCATGTTGTTAAATCTAAATCACGACATGTAATGAATCCTGTACCCATGGCAGGGAACGTCTGGGGGTATTCAGCACCCTAATATTACTATGGCGGTTGCTGGACGCCCAGTATGTTAGTCGTGAATAATATGTTACGAGGAGGTCAAATTAGTGTTCAGTATTTTGAGATTGAATAAATGTTCTTTTCAGTCATTGTGTTTCAGGTTTAAAGGGTCTGACCTCGAATTTTCAGTTATTTTCAACAGTGAACAAAGTGCTTGCTTCAATGATAAAACATCGTACAAAGTTTGGAATAGGGCTCAGAGGCTTATGAATCATTTAAAATGTGACATAATGCTAAATTGTCGATTAATCATTTTAAGGCTTGGATGTTCAAACGAGAGCCTGCTAGTTTGGTGTTTGTTCATCAAAGTACGTAAAATGACTTAATTTCAACTGGGACCCATAATTAATACATATTTCAACAAAGTATTAAAACAATCATTGCCATTCTAAAACACATGAACAAGTCCCTTTAATATCAATACATCCACAACGTTTTAATATAACATCTTACCGTATTGGTCCTTGAAGATAAAATGATGACTGTGATAAAGTAGTAGTAGAGAGAGAGTTCTGTACATGCATTTGTGGTTGTCGTTAAAGTTTGCCACCCCGAAAAGCTCGCCATAAAAGGTCACTGATGTACTAGTAGGTTTAAAACCTTATTTATTACGTATTTTGCAATATCACATAGAAATATGATAAGCAATTCAACACGGGGCGCCAATGTTATATAGGTTATAAATCTCATTTACTACGTATTTTGCAAACATCGTAATTAGCATACTCATTTATCTGATAAGGAAGTCAATTATTTAGTACGTATTAAACATTGTCATCACGACATTTGATTATCTAAGTCCTCGATAGGCCCTCACCGCAGGTACAACATGTTGGCGAAGTCTCTCTGCCTGGCACCTGTCTGCCGTCAAATTTCTCATACAGATTCACTTGCCCACAACATCACACCAACGCCCTACAAATCTCTCTCTCCAAAGCATGGGTGACTGTAACGTTCCCCTATTTGTCTTTAAACACGGACGCGGCCATCATGACTATGAAGTCGAAATTTCTTTCTATCAGTAAAAAAGACGTTTGTCAAGTCAGCACGGGTAAAGCGAAAATGCTGCGAAAAGCGAGCCCATCGAAGTATAGTTTGTCAGTGTAAAACAATGCTTGAAGAAAAGAATTGTGACAAGTGAATAAGCAGAATGGTATTTTTCATTCATTTTCAAAGTGGCACTCATTTATGCAATAAAATGAGCAATGAGGAACTGTCACAAAACAGATTTATATTGTACCTTCAAATGGGAAACTAGCCCGTAAAGAGCGATGGTTGCGGAGCCTGCTGCGCACAGTATTTGCCGAAATGTTCCTCGCGTCTGTGCCATATACATTTCTGGATGTGACTTTGAAATGGTCCTGAGCGAGGTTGGTTACTCGACTTCTGTATCATCACCATGTTCCGGTAGTTGTTCATAAGTTTAACAATTGTGATTCTATGAACGCCCATTGTTCTAGCGACCTGAAATCATTAATGCGACGAATGTTTCTATGAACCTATTTTTTAAGGATACAATAAATAATATTTTAAAATATTGTAGAAATGATTTAAAACAAGCTTTGCAGGCTCTGTGAAGTATAAAGCTGTACCACTTGGGAACGGTAAAACCTTAAGTTAACTGTACTTAAGTGGTATATTATGCAAAAAAAATAATAGCTAAGTAGTTGGACAGTTTTAGTTTGTTTAATATTAATTTTAATACTTCAAAGGAAATCTTTTACTTGTAAATGTAAAAAAATGATCATACCTCACTATAGAAGACACCAACCAAAACAATACAACTGCTACCCTCTTTCTTTTCGAGACATCCTCGCCATTTTATTATTATTATTTTTTATGGGCACGCGAGTTTACTGTATATTTAGCCACGTGCGATTTTATTTTGCGCCACAGAGCGATTTCCTCGTACATTAAATGAGTTTGGCTATTTAACGCACTAATGCAATTAATTGTCTTAACAATTGAATAGCGTATTATATGTTGGTATCAGTATACTTGATATATATGTGTTTCAAATTTAATTGACTAAAAACAAGAAATAAACAAAGTAATGTAAATTTAGTAGTGTCGCACTTATATGTTTCGTTGAGTGTATAAATCGGGAATAAAAAGGAAACTGATGTACGTATCAGTTAAATTTCAGTTGACGTTCAGAGAAGAAAAAAGCAAAAGAGATTGTATTTAGTTGCGTTTTAGATTTTTGTTAGAAGCAGTTTGAATGTGTTTTTATTGTTGAACTGTTTTGGAGTCCGGAAATAAGAGCATTCGTGTTAAAGCTATTATCAAATTCCGATAAAATGAAAAGGGAGCAAATCCTACCCCTTTTACGAATGCACACTTTTAACACAACTTAAGGTTAGTCTTTGAAAAGATACAGCCACGTTTTGGCGCCTTTAATTTTAAGCATGGTTTACATCACGTACAAACAAATCCATTTCCTTACTTGTATGAAGTTTTAAAGATGACATTTAAATATGCCTTTTCATAATTTTTCCCCTCGACTGACGCAGGAAAACCCCCAGATACATCAAGGTATTTTTTCTCTTCCATTACGATTCACCCGATGAACATTTTTCCAATCCGAATTTAGGTCTCCGGATTTCACTTATATTTATTGCTAAATTAAAATGATTATATCCGAAAGTATTTGCTTTGTGTTGAGGCAATTTACGTTAAATTGATGTAAATCGAATACAATGTTAAGTTACTTATTAGATTCTAAATCTTGTAGTATTTTCACTTTTTTAATCCTTTCGCTCACAAAAATAGTTATATCCGAAGTATAAACCTTTTGTAGGTCACTCGCTTTTATTGTCATTTATTACAAGATCGTGCGCTGTATTACCGGTATTTCTTCTCTTACTTCTCACGTATGTCATTTTAATCATTTAACAATTTAAGGTTTTAAACCTAAATTATCATAAAAGCGATCGCGAAAGGTAACTGACTAGAGTTGAAATCAACAGTCACATTGCGTTAGATGGAATTGGCAATCTTCCACTCAGTGATCTCCCTTCTCGAGCAGAGAAAATGTATTCCACCGCGTAAGACTGTGACGTAACTGCTACAGACTCTCAACTGTTCAACTCAACTCAACTCAACTTGAACACAACGGCACTTTTTCCCAGGTCCATGTTGTATTCAGTTACTACAACATAGTTCGAGCAATACCATCAGACGCGATTAGAGCTTACATATACATTATATCTTTATTTTATTTTCATTTTGCGTTGACATTATTACATCTCTATTTTTTTGTTTCGTTGAAGGGCACTGGCATAGAGTTACAGTGCGACGGTTGTACTAAGAATAACGAATCGCGGTTGGCATTTCAGTATCATAAAATATCAAGGCATAGTCAAACTACACTCGTCTGCTCTAAGTGTCAGAAATGTTTTTCCCGAATAGACAGCACGAATCGACTCGAGAGAACGTGCGTCGGGACTGAGCACATCCGTTCAGAAAGTAAGAAACGTTGTTCTACGACTCGATGTCATTGTAGACACATCCAATGGCACGGAAAACCCCCGATACACACCTAGTTCGTCAAAATTCACCACGTCAGAGGCATATTCGCCCGTATACAGATGCAGTAGATGCACGTAAACGTTCGATAAGCGCCACGAATTGTATTTGCACGGCTTGCTGGTCCATAACAATCAAACGGGCGTCGACCTTGGAACGAAGAGAATGCCCCGTGGACGCGTGAATGCAAGGATAACAGCCAACGAGATGTTTATGAAGTCAATGTACCTTTATTCTCGAGGTCCATCGTCGAGGACCGATTCATTCTGTCAATATATTTCCGTTAGATAACGACGTTAAATTGAATCAAGTAATAGATTACGCGACAGCAATTTACAGGTGGAAACAAATCGCCTTTCGAATCAAATTTACATTCGGCGTTATTCCTCAGAATAGAGAGACGAGACAGTACCGATATTTCGTGCCCTACAACAACAACGGCATGTTAGACAAATCGTTTGACACTTCGAAACGACAAGATATGAATTAGGTCTGTGTTCGTTTACGTAGAATGGATATTTTTACCGAGTACATACCGTCAACAAAATAGACTCGTGCTTGTAACCAACGTACACTTTGCGGTCTTCACAACAAACTATTCCATAGGTACGTAGTTTCCAGACTACACCATGAAAAAGGATAGTGTGTACCCGTTTGTATACAATTGGCGAAACGGAAAGATATACAAAGATCGTATTGCACAAGGGACAATGAATTCTTTGTATCGAGGAACCGGGCAAAACGAATATTTAACAAAAATATGATTTTAGAGGCCTCAAGTTTGAGCAATTTTCGGAGTAAATTACGAGGCATATAGCTAGGGGAAGACGGGTTTGCCGGATCCATTTACAAATCCAGCAGCAAGAATCTACATTGTACATCGATGTATACGAGATGCATCTATCTTATATCCGAGATTTCTCCCAGTACGCCCAAAAGAATAGTTGTAAGACCTGCAATCGCCAATTTCAAACGCTCCTTTTAGCTACATCGAGATAAAAAAAAATAGTAACAAGACGTACGTGTACTTCGGGGGGTTTCATCGACGACAAGAATCCATTTTCGACCTACTAGAGCAGTTTGATATTAATGTCCCGAAAGAGGCATTCCCGTGGTTAAAAAAAGTAAACGATCAACACACCGAAATGCTAGAATGTACACGAAAACACATCCCCGTCACCGTGCCTATTTGAAGTCGATGATCATCGAAGCCGATCAAGACAAATTGATCATTTACATGGACGGTAGAAGATATGCTATTGATGAACGAGGGGCCCAAATTAGCTGGGGATATATGGGATTGGTCTTAAAGGACATAAACACAAAAGGAAGAGGACCCTTATCCGATGGTTTCCGTCCTTCGGCCGCTCTGTCATTTTGACAGAACAATGTTTGGCTAGTGCTTGTGATAATTTGCATTTTGAAGCATTTTCGTCGTATACTGTTTCTTTCGACAAGAATACCGGTTTTAACGTGTATATAACGGGCCACTGCATCTATGAGCCAGGTATTTTGTTTGTAGCTTACAAAGAAGTTATAATTTTCAACGAGAATTGGTCTTTGTTTACATTTTCGCAGGGCGAACATTCCTCACTTGTTTCATATTACAGTATAGAGTATTTTTTAATTTTGTCAAATCTCATTTTATGTGTATGGCAATGTATTATATTGATGATATACATGTTCAAGTATGTATAAAATATAATTTTGGCTAGTTGAAATTATTTATTGTGACTTTAATGAGCCTTTGTCATCAAGCCACTGTGACAGAAAGTGGGTCAACGATGCCAACTTTTGCACAGAAATAAATTTCAGCATATATAGATGTATACAAATATCAACAAATGAGATAAACCGCATTTAACTTACACATTTTCTTCCGAGTTGTCTTTTCTTGGCAAGCTGATATGTGTTTACTAGATAGGACTTTCTGCAGTGGTTTTGACTAATTTTTTGCTTTAAAATCACTTAATAAAGTCTAAAACGTTTAACTCCTCCAAACTTGAGTTAATTCTGTTGATTTGATTCAGAACAAACGACTTATATGGACACGATTCCTTTACGTCGTATGCAATGAACAAAGAAATTTCAAATAGTTTCTCCTCTGATGCTGAAGATGCTGTACATTTTATCAAAATGTTAACATTTTTTTTCAGGCTTAAATTAGTTGTCAAAACAAATTAATGTTAAAGAAGGAATATATCGGTAATTAATCGATTACCTTATAGGTATTGTGTGTAAATAATCCAAGTAATCCAGTCAATTAGAAAAGAAACAACACTTTCTAAATGAATGAACACTGCAAAAATGGCGTCGAAACAAAAATGCAACTGCCGAGTTATGTTGCGGTCCTTATATAGCTTAATGTAAAACTTTTTCAATGACATCACTCGTGACGTCACACAAGTACCTGTTATGGAGGTTATTTTGAACTAACTGTTTTTGCATTTTCGTGACATTTAACAGCTTTTTAAACACAAACTTGCTACGCACTCGGGCTGTAAACCATTTTGCGGGTCTTTGCACGTGGTAAGGACCTCAAAAAGATGTATTGACCCTATAATATTTAGTGAGGTGAAAGGCCGGTCGGAGATCAAGTTTGACTCTTGGGTAAGCGAAGAAGATTTGCTTTTTTAAACGCTGCGATGTCGTCCTAACGCTCGTCTCCTGGATCTTACAATATGGTGGGAAAGCATTCGCATTTGAATTACTCGTGCATTCAACGGACCATTACATGCATCCGCGAGCTGCTATCTCCAAAACGTTATCGGTAACACAACTGCGGGCGTATTGGACTTTTTATAAAAGATGTCAATATACTTTGCAATGTTCAGTCCATGAGACAAAATACAGGGCGGGTAATCGACTGGCACCGTACCATTTCAAATATAAACAAAAACCGGCCATCTTGTAGGTAAAAAGGTAAGTTTTTAACTATATCTACGTTTTTAGAATACACTTGAAGAAGAAATAAAGTTATGAACCTGCTCCTTACTTTTCCACATCTTTTGGAACCTAAGTAGAGTAGAAACTCATTTTAGAACAAAAGTTACATGTGCATCTAAAATTGAATCGACGTGAAACGGTCACGATTTGACAGGGTAAAGTGCAGTGCATTTTGCTATTTCTCACCGTTTTCTGTCCAAGAAAGTTATTTTATTGGTAAACTCTCCAAATATGAAGTGCCAATTTACATTCCATGTTCAATGACAAAGTTCCAAATCGAATCAAGTTATATAATTCAGTTAAATTGTCGTATTTCTTTTTTGGTACGGCGCAGTGCTATAAAATAAATGATAAAGTGCAGTGCATTTTGCTATTTCTCATTGTTCTTTTGTCCAAGAAAGTAATTTTGTTGGTAATCTCTCCAAATAGGTAGTGCCATTTTTTATTTCATGGTCAATGACAAAGTTCGAAATCAAACAAAGCACTAGTGCTCAGTAAAATTGTCGTATTTAATTTTTGGTACGGCGCAGTGCTATAAAATAAATGATAAAGTGCAATGAACTTTTTCCCCGTATAACCAAATGACATTGTCGTCGTATCTTTCAGACTGACAATACGCACAGACCAGCACCGATCGCCAGTAAATTGCCGTACATATATACGTACATATACGACCTGAACATTTAAAAGTAATTATTTAAATACTCCTTTCAATAAATAGCTAATATTTGAATTTTAAAAATTTCTATTCGGAATTGATGAATTGTATATTATTCCCTTACCGGTAATAGTCTGGCTCAATGTATGCAGCTAACAAAAATAACATCCAATATGCCCTGAGTCTATTGTTGACACAAACTTTTAGTCTACATGCCTGTTTCAATTTTTTTAAAGGCCTACATTCAGGTACAATTTATTTTACAGAGATCATCTTTTCGACGCTACTAAAAGAAAGGAACCAAACGATGAGGAGCAGGTTCATAACTTTATTTCTTCTTCAAGTCTATTCTAAAAACGGAGATATAGTTAAAAACTTACCTTTTTACTTCCAAGATGGCCGGTTTTTGTTTACATTTGAAATGGTACGGTGCAGGTCGATTATCCGTCCTAAAATAGGCATAGCCGATTAAAAAAGATAGATGAAATACATTGAAGGAATTTGTTCAGATTTTATTGGATCAGTCATCGATATTTCTAGTTCTTGTGAACTGCGAACAAATTGTTTGTTTCAATGATAAAACAATGTAAAGTGTTTAAACTAAAGCTCAGATGTTAAAGGCCACAATGTAATTATGTAGATGCGAACATTTTTTTAATTGTAATGCATGTTAATGATTAACTCGTTTGACTTAAATGATTAATACCAAAACGAGGCATATGGTTTAGGTACAGATAGAAAATATTAACCTTAAAAATGTTTTTTCTTAATTAATATCGACGTAGCCAGAAACTCACTTGTTAAAAAAGCGCCAAAGTATTGCTAATATCTTTTCATATATATATACATATAACAGAATAAAATTGATCAGACGTATCCGTGGCTTTGAATTGTTCCGGGTACAACATTTGTGCCATTCATGCAGCGCGAGAAATGGCACGGCTTTGTGGAATTCGGTTCGTCACTAGAGCAGGTAAAATAGATAGGTCGTTTTTGCTTTTTGTTAACTGAAAAAAGCATATGATAAAATAATCTGACACTCGTCATCATAAAATACACAATTGTATTTAACTAGACCTGGAAATGTGTTAGTACGCTCCCAAAAGGCTCGCTCACTAACATATTTCCTGAACTTGTTGAATGAAATTATAGGTTTGGGGGAACCATATTGAACGAGCCGTCAGGCGAGTCGAATATGGTTTTCTCAGTTATGTGCGAGTCCAAATATACCGTATTGTACAGAACAATGTTAAATTAATTATTTATTCTTTACCTTCATGATTCCAAATATTTCAATAATAAAGACGTTTTGTATGTAAACAAACGAGAACTGATCATGATTATTAAAGAGGATTTACGTCACTCTAACTCTAGAGTGTTTGTCGAACTCGATTATTATTTGGAACATTTTCACGGTCTTTATCATAGGTTTATTTATTCATTATTATGTCAATCGTACAATTCGTAAAAAAAACAATGTTTGTTCGTGTGCGACCCGATACAGAAATGTATTTTATAAGAGTCTACGATTGGACGTATAAATTATGTATATAGAATAAATTCGTGTACTGTATGAGGATCCTATATGCATTTCATATTTGTTATTTGCTTGAATGGAAATTATTCAAATAATAAAATGTAATTTCTCGTTCAATGCATTCAACAGGGTTATCATAGTATTAATCAAACAAATTGTCCTCCATTTTCATCTTCGTGTAACAAAAGCTTGGACAGGTTAATTACAAAGATTTGAAATTGGATAATGATTAGTAAATATTAACTGGCTTATATTTACCCAATTAATAATAACCATGAACCCATTAGCCTGTTTCAATATGCAATATAACAAATTGAAAGAAAGGAAATAACATAACAATATTACGTTCTCCATTTTATCCGCTTATGAAACTCTTTAAGGTACGATGTTTATGAAACATATTGTTTAAATGTTGCTGTCGCCTGTTTTTATTTTAGTTTTAAAATACAAAGAAATAACTAGTAAAACAGTTTTAGTTGTATACGATATGAAAATAATCTTTTACAGTATTCAATCTATATTAATACACAAAAAGAAACGTATGCAAAGGACATGTATTAAATATCGCAAAATATCTAATTCTAATGCGCAGAGTTTTCTCGGAGAGTACATCTATATGGGATGGTAAGTGGGCGTGTCCTCTACATCACCTACTAGGTGATACTCCGCCTACTAGTGAGTAATAGACCCAGAAGGAAAACGATTTTCTACGTTTAAGCCGTTACTTCGGGAGTGTTTTGAACCTTTTCCAAGAGTAGTTACCTTCAAATATATTTTCCCGCCAGAAAAAAAATATCCGTACGGAGAACTATTCATCTATCCAGCTAACCTCATGCACCACACAGAGTAGAATTGTTTGGTGTCGGAGCTACCTCTGTAGATTCCATTGCATTGTTTCCAACACAATAATGTTTTAGCCTATTTTTGTAAGTAGTATCAAGCTAATGATATCCACTGCCTGACATAAACGCATGTAGCTTAATGTTAAACTCATTAAATAAATGACAGCACTTATTACAAAGTTGTTGTTGTTATTGCAGTTTTCTTAGTTATTATTAGTCATTTGTTTGTGGGGTGGGTGGGGTGAAGGAAATTAATGATGAAAATGATAAACGAGCAAGTTCCTGGCTAAAAATCATAACGACAGTATCAAACATTTATTATCTATAAAGCCACCACCACCTTGCAATATACGCAAATACACACCAGAAATATACACGATTGGAAGTGAAGCAGTACGAAAAATTGGTTAAAACAAATATGGTACTTTTCTTTTATTCAATTCAAACATATTAACTACATCTACCATGACTTTTGTATTTTGTAGAAGCTAGCTGTATCACTATGGTTTAATATAAAGCTATGTTGATTTTAACATAATTTACACATGTTTATTTAATTCATTGTACAACAGTTGTTAATTGTATGGCTATATGGTTAACCTTTCATTTTCAACAACACAAAATTTTATAACATACAACAAACTATTATTAACAGGAGTATGCTATGGCCTGCTGTTCTTAACTGCTCATATTAGACTTGGTTTTACGCACTTGATTCGCCTTGCAACCTGGCGGTACACAAACAATGGTGATCATATGTTGGCGGTATACAAACACAGGTGTTCAGAGATTGGCGGTACACAAACAGAGGTGATGAGATGATGGCGGTACACAAACACAGATGATCAGAGATTGGCGGTACACAAACAATGGTGACCAGATGTTGGCGGTATACAAACAGAGGTGATTAGAGATTGGCGGTACACAAACACAGGTGATCAGAGTTTAGCGGTTAACAAACACAGATGATCAGAGGTTGGTGGTACACAAACACAGGTGATCAGAGTTTGGCGGTACACAAACACAGATGATCAGATGTTGGCGGTATACAAATACAGGTGATCAGAGAATGGCGGTACACAAACAGAGATGAACAGAGATTGGCGGTACACAAACACAGGTGATCAGATGTTGGCGGTATACAAACGCAGGTGATCAGAGATTGGCGGTACACAAACAGAGATGAACAGAGATTGGCGGTACACAAACACAGGTGATCAGAGTTTGGCGGTAAACAAACACAGATGATCAGATGTTGGCGGTACACACACAGAGGTGATCAGAGGTTGATGGTACAAAAACACAGGTGATCAGATGTTGGCGGTACACAAACAGAGTCGATCAGAGTTTGGCGGTACACAAACAGAGGTGATCAGAGTTTGGCGGTACACAAACAGAGGTGATCAGAGTTTGGTGGTACACAGACAGAGGTGATCAGAGTTTGGCGGTACACAAACAGAGGTGATTAGAGATTGGCGGTACACACACAGAGGTGATCATAAGTTGGCGGTACACAGACAGAGGTGATCAGAGTTTGGTGGTACACAAACATAGGTGATCAGAGGTTGGTGGTACAAAAACACAGGTGATCAGAGGTTGGTGGTACACAAATACAGGTGATCAGAGGTTGGTGGTACACAAACCCAGGTGATCAGAGGTTGGTGGTACTCAAACACAGGTGATCATATGTTGGCGGTACACAAACAGAGGTGATCAGAGTTTGGTGGTACACAAACAGAGGTGATTAGAGATTGGCGGTACAAAAACACAGGTGATCAGAGGTTGGTGGTACACAAACACAGGTGATCAGAGGTTGGTGGTACACAA
Organism: Mya arenaria; assembly: GCF_026914265.1. Taxonomy (NCBI): domain Eukaryota; kingdom Metazoa; phylum Mollusca; class Bivalvia; order Myida; family Myidae; genus Mya; species Mya arenaria. Next base: position 25,772,926 of record NC_069138.1, read on the forward strand.
ACACAGGTGATCAGAGGTTGGTGGTACTCAAACACATGTGATTAGAGGTTAATGGTACAGAAGAACAGGTGATCAGAGGTTGGTTGTACACAAACAGAGGTGATCAGAGGTTGGTGGTACACAAACACATGTGATCAGAGGATGGTGGTACACAAACAGGTGATAAGAGGATGGCGGTACACAAACAGAGGTGATCAGATGATGGCGGTATAGAAACACAGGTGATCAAATGATGGCGGTACACAAACACAGGTAATCAGAGGTTGGCGATATACAAACAGAGGTGATCAGAGATTGGCGGTACACAGACAGAGGTGATTAGAGGTTGTTGGAACACAAACCGAGGTGATCAGAGGTTGGTGGTACACAAACAGAGGTGATCAGAGTTTGGCGATACACAAACAGAGGTGATCAGAGTTTGGCGGTACATAAACACAGGTGATCAGAGATTGGTGGTATTCAAACAATCAAATACACTTTGTCGAAATTGACTAATAAATATATAAATATTGAAATATATATTATAATAACTTTACAGAAAAAACAATTCGAAAGTGATCGAATGATATGTGCGTTAATAAGATTGTCTGTATATTGTTTACTTTCAGATTCGAAACATAATAAGCATGACAGAACACTCAAACGTAAGAGACCCAAAAATGACAATCTGTTTAAATATTTTTCATTTTTATTTGTTTTGACAATATTTTCATCGTGCACACATTCGTAAACACCTTCATAATTGGATATTCCATCAGACTGGCGATTTTTCGAAACGTTGGATATCTCGAGCTTTCGAGTAAGTCATCGAATAATCGCTAGTCTACTTTGTGAATTTGGTTGTTGTGATCTAGTTACTTGACGCCAATGTAAAAGTGATAACGGCAGATAGTAACAAAACACTTGTAAAAAACACAAACAATACCACATCTAGAAAGTTTACAACTTCTTTCCAGGTAAACTCTGGTTCAACTAGTTCCTGATCATTGTTATGTAAAACTTTCTTATCAAAGCCTGTTTTCACCTCTTCGTTAGGGCATTCGATTGGCGCAACTTCAACACTAGTTCGCCGACAGGTACGACACTTAAAAACTCGCATAACTGAAGCAAACCACCGAGGAACCTTCACCTCCTCCCCGAAGCTATTTAGTCGCAACATACCTAGGGCAATGAATGTTATCAAAGTACTAGTGACTGTCTGAACTATGAGAAACACTGAAATTATCGCGACTGAGTCGGAATTCTGCGGCAGAGTGGAGGACACGATCGTCAAAAATACAGCGAACGCGAGAAACACCGTCATTGCGTAGCTGGCCTTTTCTCCACTCTCGCACGGCAGCAAGAACACGCAAATATTCAAGATGGCCAGCATGGTTATAGGTAGAATAACCGACAGGATAAAGTACAGAGGTTTACGTTCTATTGTTAGCGTAAAGCTTATCGTGGCCTCGTATGTTTCGACGTCGACGGTCCAACTCGTGTTAACAACACTCCAGGCGGAGTTCTCCTGGAAATTCCACAGCTCGATACCTTTTGCCCCGCTCAGCATATTCACCTAAAATGTGAATAAAACTAAAACATGTATATAACATATCATGTGGGCTACTAAATGCGCTGTCGGGATACCTTAATACTTTTATTATCATAATAAACGCTACCCGCAAATGCGCTGTAGGAGATAACGAAACGCTTTTTTACTTGATAAAAGGCGTTTGATCCACTGTTTACTAAACCGGTTGATATTATGTTTTTGATACCCAACGTAAATACAATTGTTTTTGCACTATTATATGTCTTTACCTTTGCCAATGGAATATCCCCAAGGTACCCGGATGAAGCAAAAATAAATAGCGCTTAGCATTACCGTCGAATAACCCGTAGGGCAATAAAATAACTGCATTGTGAATGAAATTAGATCCCATAGGATTAAAAAGTAAATTAATCTAAAACTTATTTCATCCTGTTCAATGGTATTCTTTGATTTGCGGGCCAAGTGATCTAGGATACGTTATAATTAATTTCTATTCAATAAGCTTTCAATGACACAAAACCTGAGATTACGTTTATGTTCATGAATCTGTATAAAATAACAAAGGTGAAATAATACACCCAGATGTCAAATACATTTAGCACTTTTTCATAATTATGATATCTCCATTTTAATCAAATGTTTTGGTAAACGACCGTTTTATTTTCGATTTCTCGTTCGGCCTAAAGAAAAAAAAGGGGGGGGGAATGTGTTGCCTTGGCCCACCCTTACGTCAGTTATAATTACAAGAGAATATATCTGGCCCGAATTTGGGCGGAGGTTGAGGTCGACAGGTTATATTTACAACCTGCCAGATCTTAAAAATGGTCTCAACAAGGAATGAAATAATATACTTTAAGACGTCATAAGACGTTATGTTCGGTCCATGCGTTCTACTTTTTATTGATTCTATTGGAACGCGCCAATTTTTTTCGAAAATGCATGTAAACCAGTCATATAAGACTGCTGACAAAATATCAGATCGCAGATTTTAATATCTTAATTAAGAAAGAAGAAGATTTTTAATGTATTTTTCTCGAACCGTTTGTCACGCTTTTAGCCATAAAACATTATTTTTCAAACGGAAATATTGATATCTATGATCTGATATTTTGTCAGCAGCCTTAAACTATGGATTTCAGATATGTGCTTATTCCAAGACAAAAAAGTTGTAAAAACGGTAAATCTGCAAGAGTGCAGTTTTTGAGCGGTTTCTGAACTATTGGATACGAGGAGAATACAAGTGGAGCATTGCGCTACAGCTTCTAGTTTTCAGGTTTGGACATCCGTGGGGTTTCTTATTGGCCTCTTAGAAAGCCTGTATCATTGTGATACAGACGGAAGTTGGTCAAAGCTATAGAATTAGAACTGTGGGTTTCACTGATATATTTAGAGATTGGTTTATGAACGTTTTATGTTCTGGTCATGTTGAAAAAAGTGTAGGTGCTGTGCAAATTTCTTCTTGAACCATAATAATACATATTTAAATTTTGGGGACAAGGCCGTCCAAGAATAGGTTTATAGGTACATTTAAGGTAGCGTGGCCAAGCTAGTTTGGGAAGAAACGTAACACAGCATCGTTCAGCGCGTTTTGTTCAACCTTAATGGAAGCATAATGAGAAACCGCGTTCTTTAAAAAACATAGTCAGCGAGCAAGTATTGTATGGAAAATAAACTGACGAAACTAAATTATACTCAATTATTATTTGTCAAGTAAGTGTATTTACTAAATAGATATACCGTTTGGCTTGCGTGTATACCTGGTCTTTAGTGTAACTCCATGCCTGGAACTGCAAGTTGCAAGTCTGCCTGTCGAAAGGGAAGTACGTTATGTCCATGGAACATGTTGTCTGAAAAACCTGCCAACATATTTTATTAAATTATCATTAAGGGTTTGAATACATAAAGGCTGAGCATGTGCCTATTACTTGTATAATATACGTACAGTTGTATATGAATACTATAATGAAAAATACAGGGGCAAAGCCAGAAGTCGAAAATTCAAAAATAATCCCTGTTTAGGGGCACAATGAGAGTGCACAGACGACAACGAACTATAAACACAGACATATTAACTAAATCTATAGTTTTTATGCTTTGAATTTTGCAGGCTTAACAGAGGAAAGGGCAGCTGCCTTTTGTAAACCTTCACGATTACGCTGGTAAATGTCTTTGTTAAATTCCGGTGGCCGTGTGCCAGCTTATTTATACTAGCACTCGGGCTTTGCCCATTCGGCGAATGCTCCGTTAAGATTGTTAGTCATTTTAGGTTTTTTGGAGCATAGTGCACAGACAGAATGTAACCGTGGTTAGAGCAACCCTCCTAGTTCTTTAACGTACACCACTGTATAGCACTGTCACACGGGGCCCCCATTTAACGTCCCTCCCGGAAGACGATAATTATGTTTTAGTGATGCGATGGGGAATCGAACCTGCGACCCCTGGATTGATAGTCAAGTGTGTTACGACTAGACCAGGGATACGCCACCAATTTTATAATTCTGGTTAATTCTTTGGATTTGCCATAGTAAACCAAAACGTGTTATTATTGGTCAATATGTATCCAATAATTAACATTGACCAGTCAAATTACTTACATTTGCAAACAAACCGAAAACATAACCTGTGGATAACGTATGAACGTTTTATACAATTACTGCTTAATGTTTTTAACATTCATAATAGAAATCAGTATTAGTCCAAAACAAACCAGATTTTAAAATGTTGCGAAAACAAACTTGCCTGCAGGTTTGAGTGTTTTATAGATTGTCTTAAATCCTATTTAGGTAACATTATAAGCAATTCGGGTTAACGAAGCTTGTGGTAATATATTAATTCCGTATTACCTGAAACGGGTACCAATTCATGCTACCATCATGAAAGTTCTCAATGTTAAGCTCATTCACTCCAAGCGATTTGTAATCCAGATACGAGTTTTTCAGCGCAATGTCCGGTTTCCAAACCTCGTTCTGGAGAGAAAAAGTTAAAAAAAGATTGGCTTTATTTTAAATCGACAAGACAATTGCAGACAATGTTATACTAGTGTGAGTATAACAGGGTGTATATAACTAAGTAGGTACAATTCTATTGTTGTATACATTCAAGTACTTCATAAACAAATGAGGGCTATTTTACAATTTGTCTGCCACTTTGTTCTGATTTAAGCCTAATCCTTAGTCTTAACCGATATAAACCTAACCATAACTCATTTAAACGATCAACTTCCTTAAAGGCCCAACTTATGAAATGTCTTGCATGATACCCCCAGCTGACCAACCCCAGTTTATATCCCCCCTTTTGAGATACATGTGCATGAGGTTAAAACAAAGCAATTTAGGTGGTGGAAAAATATTAATTGTAGCCATTGAACTAAGTTAAACTGTGGCCAATGGTAGAGGTCGATGCCTCCATGATCACTCGGGGTCCACTGTAGGAATGCGTCTTTCCAATTCACCGACAAGAATCCTGTGGTTTTGAGCGTTTCGGTGGTCTCGCTCAACTCGTTAATGGCCAGAAGGTAAAATTCGATATACACATCTGTAAGGGACAAGTAAATTTGCATGTGTTTCCGATACCTAAAGGAGTAGCTAGACCAAAATATCCAAATAGCAACATACGGGTATTCAATTTGATCAACATATTAATACCGTGCCAAATCAAGCTTAAGGTCCATAATGATGCGTTTTTGCTCTCTATTATTTTGCGCGACCTCCCTCGACTCCAGGTTTAGACCAGCTTCGCGAGGAGTAATCAGTGCAAATCAGTTGACTTACATGTAAAATAAAATCCATGGCAAACATGGCATATTTACACATATAATTATGTCGCGAGATCATTTTTCGCGACTTCCATGGACTTCTTGTCTTGTGTTAACGTCGGCTATACCGAATGGCTTTAGTCATCGCAGAAGTTTCCCTAGGTTTAAAATTCACGACTTAATTGGATCGCCTCAAATCAAAATGGCCCTTAGGCCTTACGAAAGGAAGACAATCTACAACATTTATATTTTTTATTTCTTAAGACAAACCTATGGCAGCGGACTGGTCATTTGTAGGCCGAATCCTGTGGTCATATGCATTGGTAGTAAAAAGCTTCGTGCGCAACCCCTTAGCGTCATTTCCGTCCTGACACTGACATAACGTCATCAGATTTGCAATCGTCAGAATGGTCGTCAAAGAGTTCGCCTAGTAAAAATAAGATGGTTACCACAGTTTTACTTAAGCAAAAACATGCAAGTAAACGGGCAAATGACATCGAAATATTAAACATTTGTTAATAATATTAAACAGTAACTGTGTTGCTGTCGCCGATGCTGCTGCTGCTGCTGCTGCTGATGATGATGATGACGACGGTGGTGTAGATGCTGGTGGTGGTGGTGATGGTGGTGGTGATGATGGTGGTGATGATGATGATGATGATGATGATGATGATGATGATGATGATGATGAAAATGATGATAATGATGATGATGATGAGGAGGAGGAATCTGCAAGAACACTTTGTTATCCTAGCGAAAAATCGGGTTAGTTTCACTGCAAAGCTGTTCACGACTAATCGCATTCTGACTTCTGATTTGCTGATGGAAAGGTCACCAAAATAACCTCTCGTGTTTGAACTGGCAAACTGGCCTAATGGCAAAGCGTTACTATTTTATGATTTTAATCAGATTAATGATTATAATGGTTATACTATACATATAAACATATTCCTTACTTTGAACATTTCTACTTCGTGTACAGTGGCTCACCAACAATTATTTGTTCTACAACATGATTTAATACCGTAATCCTAAGCCAAAACACTAGGAAAACTCAACTGCGCAAAATAGGTTTTGGGGTACAAAACACACACAGTCACATTAACAGTAAGCAAAACTGCAAGCGGCTGTTAAAACCTTTGGGTTTAAAATTTTTGTTTCATCAAATGTTGAAATATGCCAGTTCATCTATAATTAAATGTTAATAATATTAAATCAACAAATACGCATGCTAGTGTTTCTTCAATCTCCATTAGTTACAAAAGCATTTTAAAGTCCCGATGATTACTTAATTACTTAATTAATTACTTGATTGTCTAATATTTATCAAGTATTGAATTGTCGTTAACCATAACCTGCTTTTATATTCAAAATAACAAATTCACCACGTACAAGAAATAACAAGACCTTGGTATTGATAACGGAATAGGGATAGAAAACCAAGTTTTGTTATTAATACTCCATTTTGTCCGCAGTGAAGTGTATACAGTACGATAGTAGACGGAACCCCTTAACATAGATGAGACAAACACTGTTATAAAGTTGATGGGCTACCGTTGTTGTTGATAGTGCTATTTTTGTTGCTACTGTTTCTGCTGTTTTTGATGTTGTTATTGAGGCTGTGGTTGTTTTTTGTTGTTGTTGCTATGGTTGTTGTTGTTGTGGTTGTATAATATTATTGATATCATCATCATATTTTTAATAATAATAATATTTTTTTTCCATTTATATAGTTATTATATATAATATCATTATTATTTTACTTTTTTTATTATTATCAAATATTATTATTATTATTATCATTATTATTATTATTATTATTATTATTATTATAACTATTATTATTATTATTATTATTATTATTATTATTATTATTATTATTATTATTATTATAACTATTATTATTATTATTATAACTATTATTATTATTATTATTATTATCATTTTTATTATTATTATTATTATTATTATTAGTATTATTAGTATTAGTATTATTAGTATTATTTTTATTATTATTACTGGATAGTTACATTAGTATCTCTACTCTCTCTTTCTCTATTTAAATCACGCTAGATAGGCCGACTAGTGTCGAAGATAAAGAGTATATTTACCAATTTTATATAAATTTGGTCATGATCCGGATCAAACTGGATCATATTCTTAATTGAATTATATTAAACTCATTTAAACATTTTGTGGATCGAAGATTCGAACGTTAACAAGATTTGATCCTATTCCTTTCTTTACAAAATTGTATTTCCGTTCATTGTATTAAAAACGATCTCTCCTGTAAACTTGTGTATGAACTGTATTGCATTGTATAACCAATTGATGTCAAAATCTTCATGATTATATTCAATAGGTTCATAGTAAGACATCGAATACGCCATTCTAAATAAAAAGCCTGTGTCTGAAATCGTGGTAATAATGTCTTTTATGTTTTTTGCTATTCAAAAGTTCATAAGCAAGTACACTTATATTTACCTTTCTTTTTTTGAGGGATTTAATATACAAAATGCACTTACATCAATATTAAAAAGTTGAAATAATTTAGGGGATATGGTAAACCTATCGGTAGCAAAATACATATACAGTAATGTAATGATACTGATATATAAATTACTTTGGTGATTTTTTTTTCGAATCAACATGCAGCCATACAAGTTTTACAGTGTTAATTCCATCCGACTTAACAAGCATAGACGCTTTAAACCAAAAAAATAATATACAACCTTTAAGCAGTACTTTCACAGATTGAACATGTTGACAACATTTTTATTTTTTGTCTTGGAACGAGCCAATCTTTGCGAAAACCCATGGAAACCAATCATGTAAGATTGCTGGCAAAAAATCAGATCACAGACTGTTATATTTAAGTTCCATTAAACATTAATTTTCGAACGGAAATATGAAAATCTACGATCTGTTTTTTTGTCAGCAATCTTATATCATTGGTTTGCAGATATTTACGCAATAATTTGCTCTTTCAAAGACAAAAAATTAAAAAGTTGTCAAAATGGTCTATCTGTGAGAGTGCAAGTCTGCGACGTTCGTTAAGGTTTTGTAGGGCCAGACATCGATTTTGCTAAGTTCGCGTGAACTGTAAACAAAATATTTCTTACAAAGATATGAACAGATTGAGATGTAAATGAATCATTTAAAAATGTAACATAAAATTAATAAAATAAATTAGTTTCAACTGTTCTTATTATTCGACCAATAATTAATACTACCAGATTTCAAAAAGTTTAAAAAAATATAATAGTCAACCTAAAACACGTGCGCATGTCCCTTTATCACACACAACGTTGAAATAAAAAATCTTACCGTATTGGTCATGTTTGAAGATATAAAGATTCTTCTCCGACTGTGATAAAAGTAACACGTGTTCCGATTTATTCCATTTCAATTGTGCGACACTTCTTGTTTCTGCAAATTACCGCACCGACATAGTATTCAGGTTTGCTAATTATTGGACATTTCCTCTGATCACCGCTTGAAAGCCTTCTGACAATGTATCTTAAAACGGCTGCTATAAAGAGGTCACTAACGGATACCAATGGATAGATACCTCAACTTTTATAGATTCTTTTATAACCTCAAGACTGATTTTTAAAGGACAAAATACAAAAGCTCCAATGAAGAAATTTAAAGGCTGGAAGAACAGAATATCGATCCAGCCATGTTAGCAAACATTAATTAATATGATATACGATACGCATGCTATTTAAACCAAACATTTTTGTTGATTGTGTGGTTAATTGTATTTTTATTGCTTTTTACATGATTCTATATTTCGTATATCTATAAATTGTGTTTACGACAATGGCACGCCGCACGACAATGGCACGCCGCGCTGAAGTAATTAGAAACTAAACAAGACAATAAAAAGAGACAAAAAAGAAAGTATACTAAAATTTTATTTGATCAAATATAAATGGTATGAACTCTATCGCCTATGAAAATAAAGACTGGTCTTTAGATAGAAATTAATGTTTACGTGGTATTGGTTAAAGATTGTTAGTACATCTTTAAAAGACGAATGATACAACTCAGTTTGTGTGGTCTACATTGTATTGTTTTAACTACCTGCTCACTGGACCATTCAGTGTTTATAGCTACCGCTTCGCCTGATTAAGTCCAATAATGGCTGGCTGCTGATTTACTGTAATAAATGTATTGGAATATTTGCGTCTAACTGCCTTCTCTTAGGACAAAATATTATGTTAACCACTAATTTTCATTGATGGACATAAGGATTTCAAATGTTTTGCAATATCTGTTTACATTTTTTTCGTGATTAACCGTTTAATTTCTTACATGCAACGTTTCTCTATTTAATTTTGGCAAACTTTAAATTAAAAATCACGTTGTTAAAATGGTCAGTCGAAAATTTCCATGCGAGAACTGAACGATTTTGGTGTTGTCCAACACGATCAATTTGACACAGGAAAGGTATGTCTTCTATCTCTACGAGACGCTTCTTAACAATTCCAAACAGTGACTGACCACCTTTCATATATTTGTTTGCACGACACATATGGCAGCCTCTATTGAAACTCAGTATTGACTATAAATTTGCTATTTTTCTGCACTGGGGAAATGGCAACCATTCATTACCAGATTCTCATCAAACCAACTAGTGACCATGAATGCCGAACGGTCTACAACAAGCACATGGCAACCATTCCCTACCAACCTCTAAACAAAGCCACACAGCGACCATCATTTGCCAATATTTTTGCACCTCGTAAATGGCAACCATTCCCTTCAAATGTCTCAACAAACCTCCGTTAAGACCATTATTTGAATATATTTTTTGACCCCGCACATGGCAACCATTTCTTATCAATCTTTCAAAAAACCAACACAGCGAACACTATTAACCCATGTTTTTGCACACTGCCAATGGCAATCATTCCTTGCCATTACTTCAACACACCTACAATGCGACTACTACTTGCCTATATCACTGCACCCCGCACAAGGAGACCATTCAATGTCGTCCCTTCAACACACCCTAAATGCAACTACAATAAGCCTATGTTACTGCACCCCGCACATGGCGACTTTTTATTCACCTTTCAACAAGCCTTCATAGTTACCATGAGTTGGCTATGTTTGTGCACCCTACAAACAGCTACCAATTCTTGCCAACGTCATAAAACCAACCAACCAGCTACCATTATTTGCTTATGTGTATGCACCCTGCAAACCGATACTAATCGTTATCAACATCTTACCAATAAACCAACCAGCTACCATCATTTGCCTTTGTTTGTCCAAACTGCAAACGGCTACTTATGCTTCCGGGCGTCTCAAAAACAACCCAGACTAGCTACCATCACTTGCCTATGTTTGTACACACTGCAAACGGTCACTTATGCTTCTGGTCGTCTTAAAAACAACCCAAACCAGATATCATTGTTTGCCTATGTTTGTACACCGTGCAAACAGTTACCAATCCTTGCCTAATGCTTTGTTTTTAAAACGAACCACTTATCATCATCTGCCTTTGTTTTTGCACCCTGCAAACGGCTACTTATACTCGCCAACGTCTTGAAAACAAGCCAGCCAGCTATCATTATTTCCCTATGTGTCTGCAGTCCGTAAACAACAAACATTGTTGGACAATAACTTATCAAACCAAAAAGGGGCCATGATTTCCCTTTATTTATGTACATTCTCTAAACAAAATCTCACAGGGACTTCTATTTGCATTATAGTTGCAGGTCGCATGTGACAATCATACCCTGCCAATCTTACCGAAAAGACACACACCAAACATTCCTTGTCAATGTTTCTGCCACCCGCGCACTGCAAACATTCCTTGTCAATGTTTCTGCCACCCGCGCACTGCAAACATTCCTTGTCAATATTTTAACATACCATATCACAGGGACCGCTACTTTTCCTTATATTGCAACCACTATATATTTCAATATCTCAAAGAACCCTCACAGCAACCATAATTTCCCTATATGTATTTACAACGTACATTATAACCAATATTTAACAATGTCTGGTTGCATTACACCGGTGATGTTTTGATGAATACGGCCATATCTTACTGTTGAATGACGAATAATCCAAGGCAGAATATACCTCCTCAACAGTTGAGGAAAATTTCCGATCAATAATTTGGGTGATTCTCTTTCAGTATGTCCGATCGGACACAATTGTCACCTAATTTGTCGATTTACCTCCTGATCTGGAAATATTGTCAAATTACTGTCATAAAGGGATTTTTTGTCAATTTATGACCGATCGGGAATCTATTGTAAATTTACTGACCGACCGGGAACTATTCCCCCATGTTAAAAGCCATATTCTTGTTCATATGTACATTATTTGTGTATGAAATGTAATAATACAACACATGTTTACACTGAAAGGTCATAATCTTCCTTAAATAGAAATCATTGATCACATTTAACAGGGAAACACTTTGAATGGAAATTGTCTCTATTTTATGGAGTTTGCAATAAGCAAATATATAACATGAAGATAAACTATACTTTATCTTTTTTTATATTTACTCTTTTCAATTATTCTAAAGTGGCATTCGATGATTAAAATTTGCTGTTTTGTGACTGTCCTTTTCTTGACAGACACTTCGTGTTTCACTGACACTTACAGATCTGTTGAGGTGATATAACGTTTGAGTCTCAAGTTTATTGTCGTTCGGGCTCAATTGCCTGGTGTCTCTAGGCAGGGTTATTGTCTTATTTGTTTGACCTCTTGGCGTGTCCTTGGAAATTTTATTTGTATTGTATTAACATAAAAACACTTTTAAACCAATGTTAGTGAAAACCCACAACACATATTCGAGACCATGCCCCAAATATTACAAAAAAAACTCAGGTTAAATCTCAAACTCAATCTCAACTCATTTTACCGCATAAAAGCAAAGAATGATTCAAAACCGTGTATGTTTCCCTTCTTTTGGAGTATTTAATTTTGCTCATACAAACACGTTGTCACTATTTCAAAGAGAGAAGCATAAACTTGAGTTGTACTCAATTACATTCTTTGCTGTATATGTTTTTCTTGGAATTCGAAATAAACGTTTTCAATCAACATTTTCTATGAGAGACGGTCTTTCAAAAATGTGAAACATCATCAAATTTGAATTACCTTTGATATATTAATGTATATTGTATGTGATAAAATTAGATTTAGATTGCATAAGAGTAATTGCGTTAGCATTTTTGTGATATTGAGTCCCATGTCGATACTGGTAACACAGGTTTATAATACTTACTTTTCTTAATTACAAATCAATGTCTCAGAGGTGGATTTTTTTTTGGTGTCGGGTTTGTCGCTGTAGTTTCAAGTGCGTTATTTACAATACTTTAGTTATATTGCCTATTTTGTAAGTATTCTTCATCTAATGGATTCAACATCGTCACCATAGCGTGACATAAACGCATGTAACATATACTCATAAAAGAGGTTACAACGCTTTTTCCAAACTTGTTGTTGTTGTTGTTATGTAATTGTTGTTATTGTTTCTTCATTAGTTGCTGTGTTGTTGTTGTTGTTGTTGTACATGTATTTATATAGATGATATTTTTAAAAGGGGGGAATGGGGTTAGGACATTTATGCTTTTTACCCCTCGTCGTCATTCTTAAAATTTTGGGCTGGAAATGATAAACGAGCAAGTTCTTTTGACAAATTTTGTTTTCCATGCAGCCTCTACCACGTTGCTGTATACGTAAATATGCATTATAAATATACAGTATTGCTTGTGCATCGATACGAAAAATGTAGTGTTAAATCCAATACTCAATAATATGGTAGTTATACAGATAGTGGGCTCATAATTTTAATCATCAAATCGTACTTTTCTTTTATTCAATGCAAACATACAAACATATAGCTACAACTATTACGACATTCTATAGAAGCTATATATATATTTTATAATACTTATATGAAAAACTACAGAAACAAATTCAGCAGTCGAAAGTTTAAACATAAATCCCCGTTCACTGGCACAAAGTCAACGCCAATCACATAGATTGAAAAAACACACACCCAAACACACCATAAACATTGAAAACCAACATAATACCCCACAAACAACGCACTACCTGCGGACGAAGGAATACAATTCAGAGTATCAAACGCAAACCCTTTTCAAAGATATGATGAATTTATTGTTTTTATTTGAAATAATACTGCGTTGCTTTTAAAATATAATTGCTAACACTTTTCATTGTACAACATCTGTTATTATTGTTTGGCTAAGGCTAACCTTTCATTTTCAACAACGTTAAAGTATTTCCCCATCAAAACATAGTAATAATCAAATTTATTCCACCACTAGACAATTCTCAATATTTATATGAAAAACTACAGAAACAATTCCAGTAAGCAAACGTTTAAACATAAATCCCGTTTAATGGCACAGGGTAAACGCGAAAGACAAAGAACACAAAAATAAACAATCGCAAACAAGAAACATGGAACAACAGCACAAAACTCCATAAACAACACAGTTTATATATACTGTATAAAATACTAGGCGTGTTTATCAAGGATAAACACTAATTAGCGCAATCTTAGTAATGAAACCAACCCGCTATTATGACCATTATCTTAAAGTTCCATTGGTGGTCTCAACCGATGGGTTCTACTGTATATACCAAACAGCAAAAGTATTATTTACAGCTGCTAGTGTAGCGACATCTTGTGTTCCAACTGTTCTTATATAGTCATATTAAATCTCGCTTTGATCGAATCTGGTACGCCATGCAACCTCTAAGTATAATCACAGACAAACATGGGTACTCAGAGGTTATCGGTACACAATCTGAGGTACAACAGGACTGTTTTATATATCGACTTACACATACATAACATATGCCTCTTTTGTATAACTAAATGTTGCACTGTTGTTTTGTTGTCTACCGTACCGTATTCGTTTCATTGATAGGGGGTGCCTCTGGTATAAGGTAATCGAACTTGGTGTCGATGGAAAGTTTTGGTCCCTATTGCGGTCGATGTATAGCGCATGAAATGTGAATAAATTACTTGGGTTTATTAAACAGTGACATTAAACCGGTTTTATGTTTAAATGTTTTGCTACTGAGCTTGTTTCTGTAGTTTTTCGCATAAATATTCTTAGTAAAAAATATCACGGTAACCATTGGGTTGTTCGAAAGAAAAATAACCTCCCCGATTAATTTCTCTTTCTTCTTCTACGATATCGAATTTCATTTACAACAAGTGCAGGTCTGGCAATTGATGAAATCTCAGTATGTTTATTGCTCTGCTAATTCTTGTACTTTATGGAGAGCTAGGTAGATTTCCATTATAAATTGATCGACAAATTCGTATTATCAAGTATGAAAAACTAGAACGAGGTAATTGTATTCTCAGGGCAACAATTGCGGAGCAATACCGGAAATTAAATGATAACCCACAAATATATCCTTCAGAAATCCAGGTTTGCGGACGTATGGCTATTTCAAGAGTCAATTAATATTCGTGCATTTGTCTCCATGCTCAGAGATACATAACGAGATGTATATATGTGCTACCATGTCGTGCTACTAACAAAACACGTTCATCATTTTAATCGTATAAGAAAACTAAGTAAACGTTCAAATTGTCAACATGTTTTACTGGAAAATTTCAAAAATATAAATATTTTAGCTAAACTCAGCTTGTCCTACCATAATACAAATATTGAACTAAAGAGACGTGTCATTATTCATAGACGAGATAGTAAACATAGACTGTGTTATATACACGATATTGAAGATGGATCTCATTTTGTTTTAGTTTGTTTAATAATGATATACGTCAGAATTATATTCCTGGATATTATGTTAGAAATACAAGTTTGATACTGATATCATTGCTTAATTCTGATAAACTTCTGTTAATAAGATTAGCTATTTACTGTATCAAAGCTTGAAAAAAGAGACTTGAATATATAAAATCACCCTAAAAGAAATCCTCGCATACAGAACTGATAAAATTAGCTATATTTCACGATATTGTATAAAATGTTTGTAAATAATATATTTGGAAAATTATTAAAAAAAATCTGCATCCAATATTTATATATATATTTTTTTTTGTAGTTTGTTTTGAGCTATATATGCTTAAATAAACTTTCTGTTCTTATCCTATCTGTTCTATTCTGATGTGGGTTTCTTTTCTGAGTAAAAGTCTTAAAATGAAAACCATGGACAAAAGCGAAACAAAGAATTCCATTGTAAAGTAAAACATTGTGCAACAACCGTGCTGGTTTAAAGTGTTCACTGCCATGAGTGTTATTAAAGTGAATAACACTTATAATAGACGTACACACCAAAGCCAGTCGAATGATGGGCAACACATTTACATCTGGGAAACACTTGCACTAGTCATTCAACAATAAAATAAGGTTACAGTGGGTTAGTGTGCCTTAGCCGCTTGACGCCAATGTAAAAGTGATAACGGACGATAGAAGCAAAACAAGTGTAAAAACTACAAAAAATACTACATCTAGAAAGTTAACAACTTCTTTCCATGTAAACTCTGGTTCAACTGATTTCTGATCACTTCTATGTGTAACTTTCTTATCAAAGTCAGTTTTCATCTCTTCGTTAGCGTCTTCGATTGGCGCAACTTGATCCCGTTTCTGCCGACAGGTTCGACACTTAAAAACCCGCATGACTGCAGCAAACCACCCAGGAATCTTCACCTCCTCCCCGAAGCTATTCAGTCGCAGCATGCCCAGGGCAACAATCGTAATCAAAGTACTCGTGACTGTCTGAATTATGAGAAACACTGAAATTATCGCGACTGAATCGGAATTCTGCGGCAGAGTGGAGGACACGATCGTCATAAATACAGCGAACGCGAGAAACACCGTCATCGCGTAGCTGGCTTTTTCTCCACTCTCACAAGGCAGCAAGAACACGCAAATGTTCAAGATGGCCAGCATGGATATAGGTAGAATAACCGACAGGATAAAGTACATAGGTTTACGTTCCACTATTAGCGTAAAGCTTATTGTGGCTTCGTATGTTTCGACGTTGGTGCTCCAACTTGTGTCAATAACATTCCAGGCGGAGTTCTTCTGGAAATTCCACAGCTCGATA
Source organism: Mya arenaria (assembly GCF_026914265.1). Classification (NCBI taxonomy): domain Eukaryota; kingdom Metazoa; phylum Mollusca; class Bivalvia; order Myida; family Myidae; genus Mya; species Mya arenaria. The sequence continues at coordinate 25,789,314 of NC_069138.1, forward strand.
CCTTTCGCCCCGCTCAGCATATTTACCTTAAAAGTGAAGAAAAAAGGTTATATGTCAGCTATTAAATGCGCTATCGCGGAATGCTTTATCATAATGATCGCTACGAAAGGCGCAATGGGTACCAGGGAACGTTGCTTGACAGACGTTTAATCTTCGGTCCACATAGTTTCTACTAGAAGTCATTTTTGACGATCAACACTAAAAAGAGCGAGCTATCTCGGCCGCATCTGTAGATCGTCAAAAAAGAACTCTAAATTATTAATTTTTGCTACATTCGTCTGAATCGATCTACGTCAAATTAATGAACAGAAAATTAGAAACAATCCAAGTTCGAACACCACGAATATGCTACGTTTTAGTACTGGCACTAGTTTAACAAGTAAGCATTGACCCAGCAAATTAATTACTGAACAAACTCTCTTATTACTCTACGAAACATGTTTGGCGCGATTGTTAGAATCGACCTACGCTAGCCTGTTGAGCAGAAAATTTGAAATTCCTCGATCGTTATTGGCCAAGCCGGTGTTGACACCCTAAATATACAAATATGCTATGGCATTGTTAAAATTCTAAACCTACGGCTCCGCGTTCGCGTTCGTCTGCTCCTAATGTGATATTGCCAATAGAATGTCCCAAAGATACATGGATGAAACCCAGCATTGTAAAAATCGCACCTTGATACTCTTAGCCAAAACAAACATCACATGCAACACCTTGTTATTATGGGCGCCGGCAGGATGGATTTCTCGAAATCCCGTGCTATTTCCGAGGTAATATTTGTTGGATAATGACCGAGGTGTTCCGACTTAAAAATGTTTTGCCATTATTTACGGAAAATTCCATTAAATCGGAAGTGACCACTTAGTGTGGCATTAGTTCTATGAACTTATGATAGATAAACAAAGAAACGTTTTTATCATATCAAACATATGCATGTACTCACCGTTCTTCAGCATATTCTTTGACAATTAACCGGACACAAGACAATTTAATAGAGGTTTTTTTTTTCATAAGATAATTGTTAAATTATGTATTTACTGCAACTGTTTTGGCATAAACCATCTGTTATAAAAGGTACTATTTGTAACATATCTTTTTCGGAACTATTGCACGGTAGTTGGACGATTTCCCTCCATGATTACTGGTGATACGATGGTTGACTACCAATCGGTAAGGATTTTCCCTAGGTATATGGCAACTTAGAAGAGTTATCTCTTTCGAAACCTATATAAAAGCTTTTTTTCTGATAAATTACTCATTATATATAACATTACCTGATGGGATGTTTCAAGCGTTTTTAGCATAGTTTATCGCGACGGAGATTTTAACTATATGACGCTGAATTATTCATTTTTACAAGTCTGAAGCCAACACTAGCAATTTGTATTTTATAACAACAAATGACATGTAGCAAGAGCCATCGGAAAAGGGGCATTATTTTGGGCAAATTGTTCGGATCTTCTTAACAAGTTGAGTTGAAATCGACTTAAACTCGTGAAATGTCAAGTAAACTTGAAAGCACGGGCCCACTCTATGGGCAGAACACAATATGGAAGCACACAAACTGCGTGCGAAAACTATATTATAGATTATACTTAATTCTTATTTGTCTACAAATAACTGCATATACTAAATATATAGTACTTTATGGCTTGTTTGTATACCTGGCTTTTAGTGTAACTCCATGCTTGGAACTCCAAGTTGCAAGTTTGCTTGTCGAATGGGAAGTAAGTAATGTCAATGGAACACGTTGTCTGGAAAACCTGCCAAAATAAAGTTCTAAACTTACTGTCATGAATGGTTTGAGTAAAGAACCATTGAATATGTACGTATAACATATACAAATTACGTACAGTAGTTTATTAAAGCCATATTCCAATCAAATATTGCGCTTGCTGTGGTAATATTGCCTGCCATCTCTTTCCGCTAGATTTACACACAGAGTCTTCAATCAAATGGCAAACAGTATAAAACAAGCACAAAGAGCATTTTTGAATTAAGAAAATACAAATTTACTTATATAACACCTGAACATCATTTTGAACTTTTGACAAACTTATAAGACCTTTTTATTATATGGTTCAGAAGTTCGGTGGTTTTAAATAGCATTGCTAATTGTAAGGATACAGTCCCAATTGATAAAATGTGTACTTTCTGTTAAAAAACAACAACCAAAAATGACTTTTATATATGCAGGGACGGGCAGATTATATGGACGGTCGCATTGCATTATCAATATAATTAAATGCTGGCTAAAGTTTTAAGTATGCCAAGTGATAAATATGTATGAACCATTTATAATGTAATGGTTAATGTTGTAAATTTCCGAATAAAACAAACTGGGCAGTACATATGACACTATATTGAGAAATATTGGGTTTCAGGACGTGTGGCTTGCACAAGGAGTTGGTGATATTTCAAGTTTTGTGTATTTTTTGAAGCAAAGAATACGAGACGTTTATGTTCAAAATTAAAACAGTATATTGTCCGACTCGTCAAGAGCTTCAAGAGCTTCAAGAGCTTTATTTTATAGAAACATTTCTTATTTGAAACCCTATCTTAATTGTTGCTTTAATCTAGGTCAGATTATCGTGGCATCGGTTAAATGTAGAAGTTGCTTGTAATAATACAGTTTTTGAAGAAAGACTTTGCCTACATCGTATTGCCTTAGAAGACGAATTTCATAGTTTCATTGAATGCAGTCTGAAAACAAATATTAGATCCAAATATATTCCATGATGTTGTCGTTCTCATCCAAATACGTATAAAACCATATAATTGCTGAATACAGAACGTACTGGTGTGTTAAAGAATCTTTCTTTTTTCGAGTAAGCATTTGCTCAGAGAAAATATGTCATTACTTTACATTCATGACTATTATATGTTAAAGTACAAACTGTTAAATATTTGTAAAATGATTCGTACGTAAGATTACTTCTCAAAAAAAAGTTTAAGCATTTGCTACTGTTTATGTAACTATAAAGAATTCCAAATGGTTAAAAAAAACTAATATAAAGCTCCAAGTATTTGTTTATTAATGAAAAATGATCTTGGACTATCATAGTCTACATCATTGATGTAAATATGGGTGATTAAATGTGTGGAAATAAACTTGTGTTCTTTTCTGTTCATATAACAACATGTATTGCACAACACTATCAATGCAATTTGGCGTTTCTATCTCAGAAAGGTCAGTAAAACACACGATCTACATAATAACAAAACGTCTTAAAGCCGCCTTTAAACAGTCGGAAAAAGCTAATTACCTTTTCCTTTTTTGATATTTGTTTTGTTAAAAGGTCAGGGAAAACACACTTTCCACAACAATATCAATACTAATTGGGGCCTCCGACTTGGAACGGTCAATGAAATCACAAACTCCACGAAACTGCAGTTATTTACAATGGTACAAGACAGAATATGCCATATAACCAGGAACGTTAAAGATACATTGATAAAGCATGTTAGCTAATACGTTCAATCTCATGGTTATACATACAACTTTTGAAACCCAGTGGTTATATTTGGCTTGGTCGGATTGTTGCAAATGCGCTAGTCGAATGATAACATAATCTGCAAAAATCCACAAGTGTCGAATACGACAATTCGAATCAAAACACAATACTCGTAATTTCTTCAATTTATACATTACTGGTTTAAAGTCACATGTTTTTTTATAAAAAAATGCCATTTCATCGCTGCTTGTTATAACGTGACGTAAGCGGGGCGTAATACGGTCGTTTTGCACTCGATTGAAATACGGACTTCAGTATTTTGCGTATTGCATTGCGTGTGGACTTATGATGGGTTTATAATAAATGTGCATTCTTGTCTTGGCGTTCATGACTAGATGTTATATAATTAATGCTTTCATTTTACAGACAGAGGAATCATGTGAATCAAAGGGGTTCCCACATGGTCCGATGTGAACAAAGTGGTTAATTCTTTTGATTGATCATCTTTGTTAACCAAAGCGTTTACTAATTGGTTAATATTTATCAAATAATACTTAAATTACTATCCGGAAAATTGTATTTGGACAAATTGTGTACAATTGGCTGAATAATGTTTCTAACATTCATGAAATTAAAGAAGTTAAAGTATATATCTAACTGGATTTGTTTGTTTGAGTGTTTTGTAGAAATGCATTCGGCCGGATCCTTGATAATGTTGTAAGCAAAATGGAATCAACAAAGCTTGTGCTAATTTCTTATTACCTGAAATGGGAACCAATTCATGCTACCATCATAATAGTTCTCAACGTTAAGCTCATCCACTCCAAGTGACTTGTAATCGAGATACGAGTTTTTCAGCGCAATGTCCGGTTTCCAAACCTCGTTCTGGAGAGAAAAAATAAACAAATGATAGGATTTATTTTAAGTCAAAAACACATTTGCAGACACCATTGATGATAGAATCAGTACACTATCCATGGTTTTTGTAACCAGTAAGTTCCCATAGAAAGTTACTTGCTCATGTTTTGAACCAATACTAGGGTTTTCTGGTAATGCGTCCGAAAAGACTCATTTTATTATTATTTCATCATTGTATGATATCGAAATTGCAGTAAAGAAACAGTTATAGTATAAAAATGTATTTTGGTTTTAGTGGGGTGCGTACCCACGCAGGTAAAGTCAAGCAAAAAAAAGAAAACGGACAAATTCATCACTAGGCCACCGGGACAAAAGTTTTTGATATTTTCACCTCTTAACAATAAATTGATAACATCACATGATAATGTCAATCAACAAATCATGCCACAACAAGCCGTAATTAAGTGACACATTAGGTTGTTATAACGCTAATAAACATTATGGTCTGCAGTGACGATATTTGAGCAAATATTAATATTTGCTAAAGGGCTCCAGCTTTTGTTATCTTAGTTTTAACACTCATAGTAATTTGAACACTTTATTTCGTCATACAAAATACATTTGACAAAACATAAGCGAGTACCCTTAAAAAAGGGATGTGTTCAAAACTTTAAAAAATTTAAACATAATATGTGCGATAATACAGGTTCTCCTCCACGGTGTTATGCTGTATGCTTAGTCCTTAGCATTATCTGTATAAACCTGTCATTGTCCATTCAATCCAAACGATCAATTCCCTTAAAGGCCTAGCTAGCTTAACGGAAGTTAAGCATGATTACTTCCCCGGCTGGCCAGCCGCTGTTTAAGGCCCTCACGGTTATTATGAAGGCCTTTAAGAAATATTGAAATATGAGGGTAAAACATGCATTTCAGGTGGTATATTAAATAACTTTAGCCATTAAACTTAGTAAACCTGTGGCCAATGGTAAAGGTCGATGCCTCCATGGTCACTCGGGGTCCACTGTAGAAAGGCGTCGTTCCAATTCACCGACAAGAATCCTGTGGTTTTGAGCGTTTCGGTGGTCTCGCTCAAATCGTTAATGGCCAAAAGGTAGAATTCGATATACACATCTGTATGACAGAGAACAAGAAAATTCGAATGAGTTCCTGATTTACATCCAAATAGCAACATAAAGGTATCCAATTTGAACAATGTAGTTTATTTGTGTGAACCCAACCCCGAAATTAATCACATTTCAATGGTGTGACTAGTGCTTTTCTGCAAAATGAAGCCTTTGCTGCCGAACGAGTTCTTGTTTCTCCAAGTCCTCGTTTTCCACATGTTTATAAACTTAATGAAGTAGGAATTTGAGCCGTACAGTGGACTTGAAAATTGTTAGTGAGTCTAGTTTGCAATCATGTAACGTTCATTAGATGAAATGTACTAGCAAGCACTGAATATAAGAGACGTATGATGAGTTCAAAATATATGTGTACATACAAAAAAATCCATAAACTTGCGACAGTCCATGATATAATGTCCCGATAAATGTCGTAAAAGGTTTCATCAAATTAAAAGTCCATTCCTCATAACACATTAAAGATCAGGGGTGGTTTTCAATATGAATGCACAACTTAAGGTACTCTAGTGGTCATACATCATTGACTCCACGCAGACTTTTAGTCAGTTATTTATAAACCGCACCTAAAACTTAATTATCAGCACAAGCACGCAAGGCTGCTTTTTCCATTAAACGATACCAACAACCATTTGGTTATTTTTCACATTCGGATACATTTAAACTCTTTGATAGTTTGGTAACCCCTATACTTGCATTATGGGTCTGAAATATGGGGCTGCAATAACTGTGAAATCATAGAAAGGTCCCATGTTAAAGTTTGAAAATATTGTTTGGGAGTGAATTCCAAATTTTATATTAGGAAGGGCTTTGGGGAATGTGGCCGTACCCGCTTTTCATTATATACTATTCTAAATGTATCAACTATTGGTATACTTTATAACAACTGCCGAATAAGATATCCACTCAAGCGTTACACAATGTGGGTAGGAGGACAACTAGTGTTAAAGATCTGCTATTTAAGGACGGTTTTGGATATGTGAGAGTCGCTCAGGTAGTCGGGGGCATAAATATGTTATACATACTTTTAAGCAGCGGGTAACAGATTGCATAACAAAAAATAGGCACATCGATATAGATACTTCTTCAGGCTGTGACACTTACAATATATTTCAAATTACTGCTAACTCCTGAAAAGTATTTTACAAGTAACCTACCCTTTAACATAAGACGTCCACAGGCATTCTAATAATAAATTAAATATAGAACTTGGCTGATATTACAACGTACAACGAGAAGACAGAATTTGTCTGCATTATTTCGCACATTTAATTTCACAAGTCATTATAAAATGAGTTACTTGCTTTTTCCAAGTGTTTTCAATATGAGGTCATAAGGCAAACTATATTTTCAATTGGTACAGTGGTCAGTGTTGTCAATTTTCATTTTATCATCTAATGAATAACTATGAGACGTGTTCTATTAAACATGTAACATACTTTGTTTCGCAAATAATAAGTGCGATTGAAAGTGGATATAACAGCCAGAAAGTACGGTGACATTATCATATTATTACTGTTAACATTATTGTATGCTGTTGTATTCTGGGCCAATAAAATAAATAAAATTGAGTTGAGTTGAGTTGAGTAATCCGATAAGCTACAGCGTTCTTAGATCCAAGTAAGATCAATATTGAATACCACCGAGTGCATATTGATTAACACAATTTTAAAATATAAGAAAATCAGAGGAATTGCTGTATTCATACATATTACAACTGTGTCCCGAGAGCATTTTTTCGACTTCCATGGACGTCAGGATTATACCAGTTTCGCGAGGTATAATATTTCTGGTATGAACGATGTCTCTAGTCATGAAAGAAGTTTTAATAGGTTTAAAATTCACGAATTAATTTATTCGCCAAAATTCGAAAGGACCCTAGCGAATTGAAGACAATCTACATCTTTTATATTATTATTATTCAGACGAACCAATGGCAATGGACTGGTTGTTCGTAGGACGAATTCTGTAGTTGTAATCATTGGTAGTAAAAAGCTCCGTATGCAGTCCTTTGGCGTCACTTGCAATCTGGCACTGACATAACGTCATCAGCCACGCAAACGTAAGAATGGTCGCCAATGAGTTCGCCTGTTGAAAATAAGGTGGTTATAACGGTTCACTTAAATAAATTCATGAATGGAAACGGGCAAATGAAAAATACATATTGAATGTAACATGTATCAGAAGTTTAAAGGACGAATAATAAGGAATAATGATAATGATGTATAACAGCTCTTTTTACTAAAGCTGCACTCTCACAGATTGAACGTTCAGACAACTTTTTTTAAATTTGTTTTGTCTTGGAACTAGCCAATTTATTTGAAAATGCATATAAACTAATCAAATAAGACTGCTGACAAAAAATAAGATCGCAGATTTTTATAAATTCAAAAAATAGATGTTTTATGCATTTTTTTCAAACCGTTAGTAATGCTTTCAGCCAGAAAACATTATATTTCGAACGGAAATATGTAAATCTGCGATCTGATCTTTGGTCAGCAGTCTTATATCACTGGTTTGCAGATTTACGCACAAATTGCTCATTCCAAGACAAAAAAAGTTGTAAAAACGGTAAATCTGAGAGAGTGCAGCTTTAAAAAAGAACTACTTCTTTAAATTATGATTACAATTATCATAAACCAGATTCATGAGCACCTTTAACTACTTATTGCACTCTTAACATTAACGAAACATGTGCAACAATTTATTACTGTGTATTTTGATGCCTGGAAAACTGGAAACGCTCAAACAAAAAATGAAATATATATTATTTTAAAAATGTATGTAAATAAAATAAGACTTTTAAATTTTGCCTTAACAACAAGCATACAAACAACTGAAGTGGTGTTATTGCATCTACATGCTGTGTTTCCCATTATACAAAAAGTAATTGAACTGCTTAAGTAGAACTTGACCGCATTAAAAGTGCAGTGTTTAAAGAACATAAATAACAATTTTGTTCTCACACAATTTTTAATCTGCTTATGATCATAATATTATGATTATGATATATACATATTTGTATAGTCTATAGAATTTAAGTAAAATTAAATCTATTGCTCCACTATCACAAATCAGTTGAAGATCGATGCTGCAATGTGTTGTATAAGTCTTTTTTTATTCCATAAAAGGTATTGTACTGCTGTATTTGTCTTTGTAACACAATTATTCAAAATCAATACATACATTGCATAACAAATACATATTTTGAGTGATAAACCTTTAACTCCTTACTAAATAATACATTTATGGAAAGTGTGAATTACTGATAACAAGATTGTTACCGTGTATTTAATAGCTGAAAACGCAAATGTATTAAATGATTTGTGAATGCTGCAAGATTTACTGCGATCTACTATAATCTCATATAAAGGTAGAAAACCGTGTTTCAGCGCCTTTCTTTCAAATTAAACTCGGTATCCTTCATAAGAACCTAAATGTTTTCAACATCTATTCATCCGTTTTGGTATATTAAAACAATCGTATTAAGTGTGGTAAATCTTATTTGGGAGTAATAGTGCATCTTTAAACAGTTAAAAAAAAACAACGTCAGATTTACATATTTACAGTACGCTGTAAACAATCACACATTTTGTTTTATTTATGTTTATAAATTTAAGTAAAACATGTCCCAAAACAAGAGGAAATCGCAATGACAAAGATTATTTTCCTTTGTTCGTCGCGGTGTTAGACTTATGGCGGTTGTTGACGCCCAATAGTTCGGAACTCCTCGGCCATTTTTATCAAAAACAACCTCGGACGTATTTGGACGGTTTACATACTCAAAAATTGGTACGTTTAAGTCCGCTGCAAGTAAATCGCGTAGTAATTTGATTTTGCAGTTAAACTTCATGACTTTACTCTTGGGAATCTGAATTATGTTCGCAATAATATACTTCACTGATAATCAATTTAAACTAAGATCAATAAATACAATTCTTAAACATTACATTTCATTAATGATATAATTCAAAACTTAACGAACTACTTCAACTGATTTACCGTCATACATCCGGGGTTGTTTTCGATAAAATGGCCGAGTAGCTCCGAATGGACGCCCATTATGCTAGTTGTGAGAAGCAGCCGTACCATAGCCGGTTGCACTCGACTATTTAAAGCGTTACTCATCCTCTGTCGACACCATGCACTATTTCAAACAATATGTTAAAAAAAAAACACATAAAATAAAACCCAAATTGTTTTAATCATTTTTAGAAGTTATAAGGTATCATTAGAAAATAAGACATAAGAAAAACCTCCTTGTTAAAAAACTTAATATCTCATATAGCCTTACCCATTATGCTTTAAATAGTATGTATGCTAATGCTGTCCTATGTGGGGACCTTATGTTTTTGTAAAATAGAAGTTGAAGTTGAAACTAAAAGCTTTTCCATACTAGTCCCTTTTACATAGAGCTTTTCATTGCCAGCCCTGAGGTATTCAGGAGCGATACACAAATTAAGGCTTTCATTCTAAATTCAACCGCATAGTATCTAGAAAATACGCAGCAAAACTCGGAGTATTTTGTTAAAAGTCTCAGTACTGGCACATACTGCGTGTGTTTATTCTTCAATAATGTCACATGAACAAAACGTTTTTTCATGAATGTAAAAGTATGAAATAGAGCTGGGCTGTTAAAAAATATTTAAAAAGCGTGACTGAAAATGATCTTTGTTATTAAAGGAAAGTGTTCAATTTTGGCAATATTCTGTAAATCATCAAATTTTGACTTATTTGTAGTTCTTGGTGCTTCGTCAGTATCAATTTACGTTCAATAACTGAAAAGAAAAAAATGAAAATTCTCGATTGTCATTGACCAACACAAAAATGCAATTACCAATACGAATTGAAGTATTTTAAGTGTGTATATTCAAATGAATACCTACCAGTTATAAATCAACAAAAATACGTATTTTTATTAACTTAATTTCAACTGAGACTGAAAATGAGTACTCCAAGATTTCGCCAAAGATTAAAAATATCACCCGCAATCTAAAAACGAGTCTCTTTATTAACTCGAACGCACGCACGCACGCACAAAGAAAACATTGAAATATTAAAACTTACTGTTTTGGTCATGTTTCAAGAAATAATGATTCTTCTTTGACTGCGAAAATGTATTCCGATTTATCCCTTTTTCATTTTATTCTGCAAATCTCCTCGTCTCTGTTAATTACCACGCTAACTTTAATGAGCTTGCAAATTATTGGACATTTCCCTCTCTGACCACTGATTAAAAGCCGTCTGAATTTGTGCCAATAATCATTATTAATCTGAACTTTTAAAAATGCACTCTTAATCCCAAATAAGATTTACCACACTTAATACAAGTGTTTAAATATAATAAAAAGGATTACTTCATGTCGAAAACAATGGTTCTTTTGAAGGATACTGAGTTAAATTTGAATAACGCGGTTTTTCTACCTATTGAGACGATAATAGACAACAGTAAATCTTCTAGCACTCACCAATCATTTAACATTTTTGCGTTTTCCGCTATGAAATACAAGGTTACAACTTGTTATCAGTTATTAATATTTTCCATAAATGCATTAATTAGTCATTAGTTAAAGGTTTATAACTCAAAACTTATGTATGTAATACACGTGTATGTATTGATCTTGAATAAGAGGGTCACTTTAAAAAGCCAAAATGTAAAAGCATCAATAAAGGAAATGGTGGGGATGGAAGAAATGCAATGGGAATCGACCACGATATGGATGCCATTTCATCTGAAATGATTGTGGATGTATGGTTATTGTTTTTATATTGCTTTATCTATATTTTATATAGCTATTTACGAAATTGCAACGTTACTGTGAAGTGAATAGGAAAAAACAACAAAATATTAAAAATCAGATTTAGAAATAAAAGTACATGTACTATCAAATGTGAAATGTAAGACTTGGTTTTTCCTTTACGAGAAGATAACCTTGTCTGAATTAGCAATATCAATGTAACGTTGTATTTGCGGCTTGTTATTTCGCGCAATGGCATTTTTGCAGAAAAAGTATGAATATAAAAATTCACGCCGCATAAGTCTGTCAAAATTGGCCGATTTATGTATGCATAGTTTAAGTTTGTAATAACGTAACGTTTAACGTGATGTTTCAATTTACTTTACCTCGTGACATTTAATTAATTGCGTTGTTATTTCTACCATTAGATAAAACATTTACATATTAATAAATGGTCTTTGATGATTTAAAATGTTCCGCAATAGCCGCATATATTTTTTTCGTGGTTAACCATTTCATTTCAATCTTACATGTAACGTTTCTCTCCCAAAGTGTGGGTAATTTCGATTATAAACACTTATATAATTGTTTACGACATCCGAATTTCCATGCGATATCTTACTGATTTAGATGCAATCCCATATACTTACTTTAAAAACAGGAAAGGTCAATTAAATATAATTGTATATTTTATTTTTTGTTCTTACATCATGAACACTCTTAAAAATTACTTCAACACCACACAGCGATGCCTATTTTTTCTATATAACTGTAGCCCACACGTGGCAACCATCCCCTGCCAGTCTCGTCACAAACCCACACAGCAAACATAATTCGTCTTTGCTCTGTAACCCGCAACCATTCTGTGTCAGTCTCGTCACACACCCCACACAGCGAATATTATTCGTTTATGTTCTGCAACCCGCGACCCGCAACCATTCTGTGTCAGTCTCTCCACAAACCAACACAGCGAACATTATTCGTCTTTGCTTTGCAACCCGAACCCGCAACCATTCTGTGTCAGTGTCTCCACAAACCCACACAGCGAACATTATTCGTCTTTGCTTTGCAACCCGAACCCGCAACCATTCTGTGTCAGTCTCGTAACAAACCCACACAGTGAACAGTATTTGTCTTTGCTTTGCAACCTGCAACCCGCAACCATTCTGTGTCAGTGTCTCCACAAACCCACACAATGAACATTATTCGTCATTGCTTTGCAACCTGCAACCCGCAACCATTCTGTGTCAGTCTCTCCACAAACCAACACAGCGAACATTATTCGTCTTTGCTTTGCAACCCGAACCCGCAACCATTCTGTGTCAGTCTCGTAACAAACCCACACAGTGAACAGTATTTGTCTTTGCTTTGCAACCTGCAACCCGCAACCATTCTGTGACAGTGTCTCCACAAACCCACACAATGAACATTATTCGTCATTGCTTTGCAACCTGCAACCCGCAACCATTCTGTGTCAGTCTCGTCACAAACCCACACAGTGAACATTATTCGTCTTTGCTTTGCAACCCGCAACCCGCAACCATTCTGTGTCAGTCTCATCAAAAACCCACACAGCGAACAGTATTCGTCTTTTCTTTGTAACCGGCACCCTTAACCATTCTGTGTCAGTCTCGTCACAAACACACACGCGAACATTATTTGTCTTTGCTTTGCAACCCGCAATCATTCTGTGTCAGTCTCGCCACAAACCCACACAACGAACAGTATTCGTCTTTTCTTTGCAACCGGCGACGCAACCATTCTGTGTCAGTCTCTCCATAAACCAACACAGCGAACATTATTCGTCTTTGCTTTGCAACCCGAACCCGCAACCATTCTGTGTCAGTCTCGTAACAAACCCACACAGTGAACAGTATTTGTCTTTGCTTTGCAACCTGCAACCCGCAACCATTCTGTGTCAGTGTCTCTCAAACCCACACAACGAACATTATTCGTCATTGCTTTGCAACCTGCAATCCGCAACCATTCTGTGTCAGTCTCGTCACAAACCCACACAGTGAACATTATTCGTCTTTGCTTTGCAACCCGCAACCCGCAACAATTCTGTGTCAGTCTCATAAAAAACCCACACAGCGAACAGTATTCGTCTTTTCTTTGCAACCGGCACCCTTAACCATTCTGTGTCAGTCTCGTCACAAACACACACGCGAACATTATTTGTCTTTGCTTTGCAACCCGCAATCATTCTGTGTCAGTCTCGCCACAAACCCACACAGCGAACAGTATTCGTCTTTTCTTTGCAACCGGCAACCTGCAACCATTCTGTGTCAGTCTCGTCACAAACCCACACGCGAACATTATTCGTCTTTGCTTTGCAACCCGCAACCATTCTGTGTCAGTCTCGTCACAAGCCCACAAACAGAATTCGTCTTTGCTCTGCAACCCGCAAACCGCAACCATTCTGTGTCGGTCTTGCCCGAACCCACACAGCGAACAGTATTCGTCTTTGCTCTTCAACCCGCAACCATTCTGAGCCAGTCTCGTCCCAGAACCACACAGTAAACAGTATTTGTCTATGCTTTGCAACTCGCAATCATTCTGTGTAAGTCTCGTCACAAACACCACAGCGAACATTATTCGTCTATGTTCTGCAACCTGCAACCATTCTGTGTCAGTCTCTTCCCAAACCCACACAGCGAACATTATTCGTCTTTGCTTAGCAACTCGCAATCATTTTGTGTCAGTCTCGTCACAAACACTACAGCGAACATTATTCGTCTATGTTCTGCAACCCACAACCCGCAATCATTCTGTGTTAGTCTCTCAACAAACCCTCACAGCGAACATTATTCGTCTTTGCTTTACAACCGTCAAAACACAATAATTCTGCGCCAGTCTCGTCACAAACCCCTTGCAGCGAACTTTATTCGTTTATGTTCTGCAACCCGCAACCCGCAACCATTCTGTGTCAGTCTCGTCACAAACCCACACAGCGAACATTATTCGTCTGTGCTTTGCAACTCACAACCCACAACCATTCTGTGTCAATTTCGTCACAAACCAACACAGCGAACATTATTTGTCTATGATTTGCAACCGGCAACCCACAACCATTATATGTCATTATCGCCACAAACCCCACACAGCGAACATTATATTTCTTTGCTTTGCAACCGGCAACCTGCTACCATTCCATGTCATTCTCACCACAAAACCACACAGAGAACATTATTTGTCTATGATTTGCAACCCGCGACCCGCAACCATTCCATGTCATTCTCGCCACAAACCCACATAGCGAACATAATTTGTTTTTGCTTTGCAACCCGCAACTCCCAACCATTCCATGTCATTCTCGCCACAATCCCACACAGCGAACATTATAAGTCTATGCTTTGCAAAAAGCAACTCCCAATCTTCCATGTCATTCTCGCCACAAACACACACAGCGAACATTATTTGTCTTTGCTTTGCAAAAAGCAACTCCCAACCTTCCTTGTCATTCCTGCTACAAACAAAAACAGCGGACATTATTCGTCTTTGCTTTGAAACCCGCAACTCCCAACCATTCCATGTCATTTTCGCCACAAACCCACATATCGAACATTATTTGTCCATATTCTGCAACCCGCAACTCGCAACCATTCTATGTCAGTCTCGCCCCAAACCCACACAACGAACATTATTAGTCTATGTTCTGCAACCCGCAACCCGCAACCATTCTGTGTCAGGCTGGCCTCAAATCCACACAGCGAACTTTATTCGTCTTTGCTTTGTAACCGGCAACCGCCAATCATTCTGTGTCAGTCTCGTCACAAACCCACACAGCGAACATTATTCGTCTATGTTCTGCAACCCGCGACTCGCAACCATTCTGTGTCAGTCTCTCCACAAACCCACACAGCGAACAATATTCGTATTTGCTATGCAACCCGCAACCATTCTGTGCCAGTCTCGTCACAAACCAACACAGCGAACAGTATTCGTCTTTGCTTTGCAACCGGCAACCCGCTACCATTCTGTGTCAATTTCGTTACAAACCCGCACAGCAAACATTATTTGTCTATGATTTGAAACCGGTAAACCACAACCATTCCATGTAATTCTCGCCACAAACCCACACAGCGAACATTATTTGTCTATGATTTGCAACCCGCGAACCGCAACGATTCTGTGTCAGTCTCGTCACAAACCCACACAGCGAACATTATTTGTCTATGATTTGCAACCCGCGAACCGCAACGATTCTGTGTCAGTCTCGTCACAAGCCCACACAGCGAACATTGTCTATGTTTTGCAACCCGCAAACCGCAACCAATCAGTCTTAGTCTCACAACAAACACAAACAGCGAAAATTTCTTGTTTTTTTTTTCTTCACCACTCAAGTGACAATCATTCCTTGTGAGAGTAACTCGTACATGGACTTTTATTTTGAAATGGTTTTGCAACTGCACATTTCAACCATTCCTTTTCAAATCTCAATGAACTCTCATTGGCCACCAATATTCACCTTTATGTATTCACAACGCACGTGGAAACCATTCCGTACCAATGTCAGGGTGTAATAGTCATAATAAGTTTAGTATTTGGCAGCATTCTGTATAAAGTATATGCCACGGTGGAGAACCCATGTGACTTATTGGTCAAGTGCATGGCAAAATTTTTAAACAAACGATCTGGATTCAGGTAGTTTTTTAAGATAACTTTCTTAATACTGGGAGAGTTTTGTCATATAACGACAATAAAACCCGCAATTATAAAGTACACGTCCACGGTTATACAGAACTTGCTCTAAAATGCTAAACATTTTTCGAAATTCTTGACCAACTGATTTCTTGGAGTTGAAAATTTCGGCAAAGTACACGGCTCCTGACACTAAAGTTGGGGTTACCCGTAAGTAATTCATACGATAATTATATATTTTAGAAAATTTTATGCATTTGGAAGGTTTATACTGCTATGGTTGTATTTCTAATAGTTACTTCGAAGGGGAAAATGAGCAAAATCAAAGTTGATAAAGTGCACGGACATTTAACATTTTATAAAGTGGTATGCTATGCTGATGGTTTCACCAAAAGCTAGATTGATAATGCATTGGCATTGCACCGGCTCATTTTGTTATTTCGAAATCCCAACTTTTAAGTTTTAACTAACCCTGTTCCCATGACAGGCGGCTTCTGGGGTTATATATCGTGTTTGAGATAGCTCTAGTTAAAATACTGACAAAATATTTCCCATGTATCTTATTATAAATTTAAAGCTGCACTCTCACAGATGTACCACTTTTTTTTTATTTTTTGTCATTGAAAGAGCATTTTTTTGCGGTTATATCTCCAACTTAATGGTATTAGATTGCTGACAAAAAATCAGATCGTAGATTTTCATATTTCCGTTTGAAAATCAATTTTTATGGCTTAAGCCGTTACTAACGGTTTAAGAAAAATGCATAAAACATCATTTTTGAACTTAAATATTAAAATCTGCCATCTTATTTTTGTCAGAAGTCTTATACAACTTGTTTCCATGGATTTTCGCAAAAATTGGCTCGCTCCAAGATAAAAAATAAAATAAAGTTGTCAAAGCGTTCAATCTGTGAGAGTGCAGCTTTAAGCATATTTATTTGGTAAAATCGCATTTGAAAAACAAGTACAATAATAAATAAGGGATAAGAAAACTTCCGATCTCATATTTTAGATTTGGTCGATGGACATGATATGAATGGTAAACCGTTATTGTTCGTATAAGGCATTGAACAAGGTTATCATAATATTAGTCCATTAAATATTCCAAATCTATATCTGACAGTTACAAAAGCATATGTTAGGGCAGGTCAGTTACAATAATTGGAAATTGGTCAACGATAAGTAAATATTGACTGGGTTATATTTGCACAATTATTTTAGCCATAAATCCCTAAGCAAAATAACCCTTTGAAGGTTATGAAATAACATGGCATAATTATGTTATCCATTTTATTCGCTGATGAAACGCTTTAAAGGGACTGTACTCCGTATGATAAAACAGCGAAAAAAAAAGGAAAAAATGTCGAAAACTGTCTTATTTTGTATTCGGTTATATTGAACAATCGTTATCTCGAAGTAACTCCCGAGGTACAAACGACTTCGACATAGCATATTTTGACTGTAAATGTAAGAAAAATGTAGAATCAAATGAACTATTTATAAAAATAAATGAACTTTATTTTAAAAGTCTTTAGGTATACTAGAATTAAATCTTACATTGAATTTGATGCGGTTTTACTCTAAGCGTTTTGCCTTATGGGCCTTAGGCAGTCACATGATTCAATGGAAATATTTTGGAAAAATCTTTTAAATTCTGTTAAAATTTCTTTTGAATTGACAAATGGATATTTTTACAGTATGACTACTCCATTGTTGAAAGCCAATGGATGCTAGAGTTTATTGTACACTCTCACGCACCTAAATGGGATGTGAAAGGAGGTAAACATCAAATGGACATACAAAATAAGTCAAGCTGTGTTAGTACTGTGAAAAAGTAGTATCTATATTCTAAAGTAAACTAAGACTTACACGATAAATACCTTTATACAAAATGGGCCATAACTCCTTCATAGTTGAGTACATTGTAATCAAATTGAAGCTTGATCTGTATTTTAATTTTCATAAATGTTATCACTCTTCTTAACAAGAGGGCTAATATGACCCTACATCGCTCACCTGAGTCAAACTTGAATGGTGCTCTAGGAATGTCTGTAATAGAAGGGCAATTGCTCTCGGGTGACCTCAGCCATTTGGCTTATTAGTTATTATCCAATTAATACGGGGTATAATGCCCATTCACATAGTTTGGTCATGATTGGACAAAGGGTCTTTAGTTATTGATCGGACAACATACTGGATGCCGCCCACCCGCACGCCCGCCCGTCCACCTAAAACATAAAGACATATATTTGTTTAAAACGTTCCAAAGGGACTTAACTTTAACAATTTTTAACTTGGATTTATATAACTTGTCACAAAAGAGCATATTGATATTCATCGTCGCTTACCCCCGATACACACTAGGCTATGCTTCGTTGTGTAAGTATGAAGTGTAACGGAAGAAAGTATCGTGGTTGCCGACGATGTTGTTACTGTGAATAAGTTCATGAAGTTGATAACTTCAATGAATGTAAAAGACAATAATTATTAAACAGTTAAAAAAGACAGACAGGTCATCTTAATTATAATTCTGTGAAAATATTTTGAAATCGGGCCAACGATTTCTGTAGAGAAGATTTTCAATATTTTCCATACAGACATATAGTGAAAACTAGACGACCGTGTTTTTTAATGAAAAAGGGTGAATGACTTTAATATATGCCCACATAAGGAATATTATGAAATTATTTTTACGAAACACCATGGGGTGAAGGAATTTTATACAGGGTCCTCTATTTAAGGAACAGTTTTGTGATTTTTTGCATAGAACCACTAGCGGAGTCGTGGGCGGGGATGTACACCATCCTCCCGCCAAATTCATTTTGTCAATATCGGAGAATAAGTTATAAAATCACTCACAGAGCACTATTTCATACTTGAAGTGTTCAATTTTTTGGGGGGTCACACCCAAAATCCCCTACCATCTTTTCAAACCATATACATTTCGGTAAGGTGGGAGGAGTGCATGCCAAACGGTTGCACCCCTCTGTTACGCCCCCACGGTAGTCAAGTCCTGGCCTCACCCTTGGAACAACTTTTATTTTTTTGTTCATTTTATCAAAAATCGCTTGAGACATTGTTTTCTGATGTCTTGTTGTAATTTTACATAACTATTGACGTCAAATAATTCCTCTAAAATCACGTGTTTGATTATTATTGTTTTTCCAATATTAATTAATAGTCTTGCATACTTATATATATATATATATATATATATATATATATATATATATATATATATATATATATATATGATTGCGATCAATTTAAATGGCATAAAGTACTTTTCATAAACCATACACTAAATGATATAAGAAGAGGCGCGTTGTTGCGCGTGACTTATCTTAGATGGGGATGTAAGCACTGTCTACATGACCGAAAACACACGGCCGGTATGCAAAAAAGGTTTCCCCCCCCCCCCACCCAAAGTATTTGGTCATGCTTGAAATCCTTATCTTGCCCACAGGCTAAGGTAAACTACCCGTATGAACTCCTCTTTATTGTCATCACGCAATTATCTCCCTTGTTGAAGACCGACATCGGTAGCACCATGGAAAATTTGTCTCGACGCAATATTTAAAATCGAAATAAATTACTTCTGGCTTCATATGGCACCAATAATGTTGCATTCTCCTCAGACCTATTTAAAGAACGATTGGACTATTTTGAATCACTGCACTTATTACTATGAGAACCCCACACATTATCACATATCTATACGCGAATAACTTTCACTACGCACGGATCCGTCGTCTTGATCTCGGGATTTTCGATATAACCAGAACATCGAGATATCAGAGTTCGACATAGCGAGTTTCGACTGTATTGCCATGAAATTTCATGCAATGGTTTCACTGTGATTAAATCTACTTAATTATTCAATTAATATCTCTTTATTTTATATATAATGCAAATCATTAACCTTTGTTTTTTCGACATGATTAATTAAGTTACCTTTTTGCGTGTAAGCACACACAAGTCAGTATTTATGCATCTTCTGGACGTATTGCCTTGACAATTTAAACAAGGGCCATAACTTACTGAATGTTTCAATTAAGCATACATCGTTTTACATATTATGCAAATTATGACCGTTATTTTTACTAAAAAAATATTGTTTAGGTTTAGTATGTAAGCGTCCTTAAGTCAATATCTCAGCAATTGCTTGATAACTTTATTGAATCTTTGTAAATGGTTCTCAACCATCTTACCTTCTTAATCAACTAGTAAGATAAATGTTTAGCATGTAATTCAAATTATGGCCCTTCAGTATTAGCCATAGAAATTCTGGCTAAGGTTGTGAAAGAGCTGTGTGTGATAGCTCGTGTTTCCACTTAAATACATAACATATTAAAAATAGTTTAGACTCCAAAAATGACATTAATATTGCTATTATGTGACACTGGAGGTCAGGACCATGACTACATGTTATAGTATACTTATTCAACATTAGCACTGGCAGATCGCCAAACGGACTAGATGTTAAGACTTTCTTGGGGTTCACCATAACTCCTGCCAAAACTTTAACCTTATAGTTTCGGGCGCAAGTCAATAGAAAACGCCCCAAAGTTACGTCCCCTTTAACGTCAAATTGTGGATCCGCCTTTTATTAGTACATGTGACTACAATACACATGCAAAATTCCATGTATAAATTACAAATGTACAGATGTTCGCGCTCGATAGATGCGTTCCTGAATGAATGATCATTTCACAGAAGAATGGAAGAAAAGAAAAAAACGGGTGTTTGCTGTTCTTTAAACAACAGGTCTAAATTACATGAAAGCTACATTAGGTACGTACATGTAACGTAAGGTAGCCCTGTCTACGGCCGAAACATAAACGTGTGTTGCAGTAACCAGACAGACCATATTTTAAACACCCCATCATTACACTTCATTTTGCATGGTACAAAATGTATTTCAGAGCTAAGAAAAACAACGATATTATTTAAGTATGCGCACAAAGAAATTCAGAAACAACAAAAACACTCCCTTTTCTATGTGTATTAACTAAACAGTAACAACGGTGGTGCGAGGTTCATTAACAATTATTGCGTTTCCCATCCTATGGGTGAAAATTATACATAAATAAAAAACAATACAAAAACAAAACAAAAACATCTTTAGCGTTAAAACAGCGTTTACAAGTTTTGCTTCGGCTCTATTCGTTTATAACAGCTGTTGAGCAAAGTCTGTCTTAGCCTGGCGAGTAGTCGAGTACAGATTGACAGCGTCCGAAATAAATCACTCTCTGCTAAGCTCAACCCCGTTTTCATAATTGGTGAAACAGAACTAAATGTACTACAGTCCAATGAAAAACAAAGAAATTTCTTAAAGGGTACACAATTACCAGAGCCAACCACAAATGTCTATTTCCAAAGGTATTAACTATGCAGTAACAACAACGATGACAAGATCATTAACAATTATTTCAATTTCCATACTTTGGTTCAAAAATAAAATAAATCAAAACAAATAGACAAAAAATAAAAGAACTTCATAGTGTTTAAACAACATTTACAAGTTCTGTATCGTCCCTGAAAGTTTATAACATCTGTTGAGCAAAGTGTCTCTAAGCCCTTCGTAATTCCCGGCGGGTGGTCGAGTAGCACCCCCCCCCCCCCCCCCCCACCACCACATTACAAATGTTTTGCATAGTACAAAGAATATTTCAGTCCAATGAGATAATGAACGATATTTCTTTTTGCGTACAAAAATATCAGTGCCAATGAAAATTGTTCATTTCCATGGGCATTAACTACACGGTAACAACGGCGATGACTAGATCATAAACAATTATTGCAGTTCCCATTCTTTGGTTGAAAAATAAAATAAAAACGAAACAAACAGACAAAAAAAGAAAAGAACTTCATAGTGCTAAAACAACATTTACATGTTGAGTTTTGACCCTGGAAGTTTATACCATCTGTTGAGCAAAGTCTCTCTAAGCTCTACGTCATTCCCGGCGGGTGGTCGAGTACAGGTTGACAGCGTACTAAAATATCAGAGCCAGCAACAAATGTCTATGTGCTAAAACAACATTTACAAGTTGAGTTTTGACCCTGGATGTTTATATCATCTGTTGAGCAAAGTCTCTCTAAGCTCTACGTCATTCCCGGCGGGTGGTCGATTACAGGTTGACAGCGTACTAAAATATCAGAGCCAGCAACAAATGTCTATTTCCAAAGGCATTAACTATACAGTAACACCGGCGATGACAAGATCATTAACAATTAGTGCAGTTTCAATACTTAGTTCAAAAGTATATGAAGTAAACAAAAGAAAACAAAACAACTTCTTAGTGCTAAAACAATATTTACAAAGTATGCTTTGTCCCTGGTAGTTTATTTATAACAGCTGTTGAGCAAAGTCTTTCTGAGCTCTTCGTCATTCCCGGCGGGTGGTCGAGTACAGTTGGGCAGCGCCAGTGTCCGACTGGAATCACTCTCTGCTTTCCCCAACCCCTTTTTTTTACTTGGAACATCAGAAACTTATTTTTACCCTCCGACATAACAAATGTTTTGCATAGTAGAAAAAATATTTAAGTCCAATGAAAAAAACACGACATTTCTCTTTACTTACAAACATATAACAGTCAACAACAATACCGCTATAACCTTGAGCATTAAAAATATTTACAACGGCGGCTCAAGGTTCATTAACAATTATTGCAAAGCCCAGCCTAGGGGTGAACATATTTAAATAAAACAAAACAAACAGAACTATTCGTAGTGCTAAAACAACATACAATTTCTGCCTTGGCTCTGTTCGATCCCATGGTTGAAAGATATATACCAAAACAAATAAACAAAATAACAACAACACTTTAAGGTGCTTAAACAACATTGACATGTTGTGCTTAGGGTTTGTTAGTTAAAAACAACTGTTGTGCCGTGTCTTTCTCGTCCCTTCATCATTATGGAATTGTGGTCGAGCACAGTTGGAAAGCGCTTTTGTCCTGAGGAAATCAATGTCTGCGTACCCAACCTCCGTCTTCGTTCTTGACAAATCGTGAAGAGACAAAGAGGAGCCTGTTCTCCTTTGAGCGCTATACCTTTCAGTCATGTTGAAATCGACTTCAATGTAATTCAGCTCACATGGATTTGACGAACAGTTTGCAGAACTACTAGCACTGTCATTCATATTCCCGTCATTTGATCCCATACTCAGATTGGATGCAACTGAGTTCTCTGGGTTGTTTGTAAAACGTGCAGCATCCACATTGCCATAATTTTGTCCAATACTTATTTTCCTCTCCGGAAGTCTGATTATTCCGTCACCACTTCCACTTCTAGTTTCATCCTTTTCTTTCAAGTTCCAGTTGGCATCCATTTCAACGTATTCCGACTCTGTTTCATCATCCAAGGAAGCATAACTCGAGATCAAAACGTCCAACCCATGAAGACCACTCGAACCAGAACAACTTGCAACCACTTTTTCACATCTTCTAGTTTTATCCTTCTTTTTTATTTTCCCAGCGCAGTCCATATCAATGTATTGCGGCTCTGTGTCATCATACATATGTTGAAGAACATCCAAGTTAGCTTTGTTCAAGCTCAAAAGTTCCAACCCATGAGCATCACTCGAGCCAGAACAACTTGCAGTCGCTTTTGCACATCGTTTTGAGACATGTTGATTCCCTGACTTGGCTGATGCTCCTTCACATGCCTCAAATATATTCTCTCTTGTCCTAAGCAGGTCCAAGACTGCAGAATTCACAAGATCTGGTCTTTGAGGTGCGGGTGTAGTTGGAGGGTCGTGTAAAAAGTCAAAAAGTGCAACAGCAGCATCCAGCGTCACAGTCGTTCTAGCTGGATTGTTTGAACCTGTGTTCACATAGGAAGGAGCGTTCACTGGCGTGATTAAACTATCGTTTATGGACGATTGTTGATCAGATGGTACCGCATTCACACGGCCAGTGTTTGGAAGACGTACAACATTCGGCTCATGAAGATCTTCCAATGATGTAGGTCGGCTGACATCATGATCAGGCATAGTCTGACTCCCCCACAAGCTTGCACCAACATTATTAATAGTTTTTTGGACTAGCATAGACAATTTTTCAGCCCGACGACACCTAAATGCGTAAATCCCTGCCCCAGTAGGAACATTTCTACCACATTCAAAAGAAAAGATTTCCTCGTCAAACCCATAACGTCTCAGACATTTCAAAGGCCATTTAACCGGTTCTGATCCTCTTTGGAAAAAGATCAGATCTGCTTCCGTGACTTCAATCTTGCCAGCGCTTATCTCAGCTCCCAAGTCATTGACGTTTTGGACTTTGAACACCCTTTTTCCTTGTCTGCTAAAAACCTTGGACGAGTGACAACCCATGTTCGGCAATTCTGGAAAAAAGAAACATTTCATGAATTTTCATGACCTTTATATAATACATCCAAACTGTTTCACATACTTGTGTCGTCATACCAGCCTAATTAATAGACATTAATAAAGGAACAGGTACACATTGGTTCATGTTGCAAATAATATAATGCTATAATAGCTATGCAGAGCTGTTCTGTTTGACAACATGAGATCGGTTGTTGTTTTTTAAATGCTAAATACAGATTATAATAATTAACCATTTCTGTGTGGTAACTGGTAACAAGTAATTTTTGATGCTCTGTAAATAAACTGTCCATGATTGAACGAAAATCAATGTTTGCCTGTCTTTAATAGATAGTCATATAAAGTCAAAATACCGCTGGAAAAATCGCTTCAAAACCGCAAAGTAACCTGTTTGATTTAATAATATTTAATTGCATGAGATCACATTTGACAATGAGAATATCAATGCAAGTTTCAGCACAATATTTAAACCGACATTATAAAATCAAGCAGACAATGGGATTGGGCCATGAGTTATGCCAGATCAGTTACGGCCTTCTCCCAATACGGCCCTGTCTGCTTAAAGACCGGAAACAGATAAGCATATGACGTCATTATATATTATGCGGTATCATTAAAGAAGACATTCATTTAAGGACTGATCACATCGTTTCTTGCGTTTATGCTGTATGAACGCAGTAGGTCACGCGAGCAAATTACATGAAGTGCGATTGGGCTTCTTAATCATTAGCTCGCTTGCCCTACTGCGTTCATATAGCATAAACGCAAAAAACCTGAGATCAATACTCTTATTTACATTTACAAAAAAATAATTGCGATTAGAAAAAAAGCAATATCTTCTGCAATTGATTATTTGTTCTTTAAGAAGTGTAACCGACCACATACGTTTGTATAAAAGAATGCTGCTTTTGTAACGCCGTATTTAATTGGTTAAATGAATTCGCACTTATCCAATCGGAGCGCAATATTGAAGTAAACAATGACTTCATAACTCCTTGCATGTTATACAATATGATCATCAAGTTTTATCTATACAAAGGACTAGGCGAATGTGAATATTTACTCATATTGACCGCACAGTCCTGTTTGACCTTGGTCAATAAGGATTTGTTGGTGAATATGACATAAAAGGCATATTTCACAGATTTACTATCAGATATGCAATTCATATTGACCGCAAAATCAATAATTGCAATTTGTTGATAAGACAAGCATATTTCACAGTTTATAAGCAAATAATTGTACACCCTCACTGAAGACGCCGAGAGTCGGAACAATGAAGATATGTAACGCCGCATAACACAGTGAGTGTATACCACGTGATAAATTGCGTCATAAATGCTACGTCGAAAGGCAACATTTTGCTTCGAATGAAACATTGAAACAAAGATAACTTAGCTATTTCTTCACTATTTTAAATGAAACAAAGCGCAGTCTACGCCTCTTACGGAGCCACGCCTTCGATCTTTACCAGAGATTGATTGAAAGTTTAGCTTCTTCGACAAACCTTTTCACAATACGGCAGACTGACGGAGCACTGCCAACATATTATTTTGGAAACAGGTTTGTCGAAGTGTTTGATGAAACTAATCACCTTAACAAACTCCAGTAATGAAACGATGGCGTGGCTCTTTAAACGGCATAAACTGCCCTTTGTTTCATTTTAAAAGGTGTAGTAAAAGAAAAGTTATCTTTGATTTAAGTCTTCATTTGAAGCAAAATATTGCCTGCCGACGTAGCATATATGACGTAATTTATCACGTGGTATACACACACTGTAACAGCATTGTCGCATAAACGAAATCGACGACGTTTATGCGGTGATTTTCAACGTATAAACACGACTTTCTCATGTGGCAAAAAGGCACACTTTCGCAGCGTAAAAAACAATTAAAACACATACTAGTACAGTAGTGGTTGATAAAGTTGCATCAAGTTCGGACTAAGTTTTTTATGTCCACTTAACCAAGCTTTGAACTAGACTTTTAGAGACTAAAACTCTGACAAAAAATTATTACGATCGGTTTTAAAGTGACACTCTTATTCAAAATCAATAAATACACATGTATAACAAACATAAAATATTACTGATAAACCATTAACTACTAACTAAATAATTCATTTATGGAAAATATTACCTACTGATAACAATATTGTAACCGTGAATTTAATAGCAGAAAGCGCAATGATTATTAAATGATTGGTGAATGCTAAAAGATTTACTGTGGTCTACTATAGTCTCATAAGGTAGAGATAGCGTGTTTTATGCTCATTTCTTTCAAATTTAACTCGGTATCCTTCATAAGAACCATTGTTTTTTCGACATTTATTCATCCTTTTTGGAATACTAAAAATATATTATTAATTTTGGTAAATCTTATTTGGGAGTAAGAGTGCATCTTTGATGTGAACCAAACCAATTGATCTTTCTGCGAAAATGTTTGAAATGACGTTTGGCCCGACTAAAGGCGGGAATATATGTTACGACAACGAACAACTCCGTCATTTTGGACAATCAGAAAATTGAATCGTCGTATGACGTAACATATATATACTCGCCTTTTTGTCAGACTGATGGGTATGTACCCTTGACAATGCGCACTTTCAACACCATTCCAAACGTTTCTAGAAAAGTCAAACCACAGAAATCCAACAATCCTCAGAGCTCCACTTGTGCTCTATGTGCTCAGATGAGCTTTAAATTATTTTCTTGTCAAGAACCACTATTAATTGTGAGGTTGTGAAATTTATGCACGTCCAGGGCATCAGCTTATATCTCTGGTCACCAGGGCAACGAAATGAAAGTTTTTGAAGTTTATATTGTAACCGGGGTGTCAACACAACGTTGGTTTTGGGCACTTGAACAAGAGGACTCAGATCACTGATATAGGGTCATGATGAACGTCTTTCTTTCATTGATTGTGTTTTATGCACTAGTCATTTGTAACCAAGAAAATGTAGACGTGAACACTCAAAAGAAAGTAATAAATTATTTTCAACTTTTAATTTTGTCTCAACTGTAAAATATGACCTAAAATTTGACCAATTTGTCTGCCTAATTTTCCCGTATCAGAACTGTCATCATCAACACAATCACAACCACCACCACCTTCATCATCCCCACAACCACCATCATCATCATCATCATCATCATCATCATCAACGGCATCAACATCTTTTTGTTGAAATGTCAGAACTCTATTTTTTAGCTTTATAATAAATGGTTAAGTTAATCCTCTTTATGTGGCAAAAAGGCACAGTTGCGCGCCATATAGTCAATTTCTGCTTTATGCGTTGAGCGTCGCCGCATAAACGTGGTCGCCCTGTTTATGCGTTGAAAATCACCGCATAAACGAAAGAAAACACGTTCGTGCGGCGATGCTGCTATGCGGCGTTACAAAGCAATATCCTTGACGAAGCAGGAACTAAATATATTTATGAAAATCGTTAAATTAAATCGTATTAGTAAAAGTGGATATAAATGTTAAAAAAAATCATATGTCTTTACCAAAGTTGTAAAATTATTATAACAAGAGCTGTCGAAGGACAGCGCACTCGACTATACGCCGCTTTGTCTTTGAAATGAATTCAATAATCATGAAATATGTGCTTGTCAAAAGTAAATAAAAAAGACAAATCAAGAGTCAACAATTAATGCAGCAGTGAGATCAAGCCAGGTTTTCAATGATTGACTAAAGAACTTCAGCCTCCGTTGTGAGATTCTTTTTTAACTGAATTTCTTTACATTTAATTAACATTGACCTTGACCTTGAGCTTTTGGGTAAAAAATGCAATACCATGGAAGTCGTTTATAAACATTTCCTACATACCAAGTTGGGTCACGATATGTCAATCATTACTTAAGTTGCTCAGTACCAAACTTTAATTCTTTACTATTTAGTAATAGTAACCTTGAGCCTCGGGACAACAAATGCAATTCCATAAAAGTTATCCATAAACTCTTCCTATATACCAAATATTGAGGCAAAATGTCAACCTTTACTTAAGTTATTCAGTACTACTCCATTTTGAGTAACAGTGACCTTGACCCTAGGGGCTCAAACACAATCTCATCAAAGGTCTCTATAAACTGTTCCTATATACCAAATTTGATTGCAATATATCAACCCTTACTAAAGTAATTTAGTTCACACAACCTTTCTATTTTTAGTAACAGTGACATTGGCCACCGGGTCCCCAAACGCAACCTCATGAAAGGTTTCCAGAAACTCTTTCTACCCATACACAATGTGCCCTTAACTTAAACCGAAGTCCTTAAGTCATTCACGGGTCATAACTTGTATTTAGGATAATATGGAGTTATACATATAACCTCCTTTTATTATGTGCTTACCATTTTGTGAGATATTACGTGAATTGTATGAAGGAAATTTGAGTTATAAGTGAAAATGCAAACTTGCCCGAAAAGTTTAAACAGACGCCGACGCTAACGACGAAGCACACGCCGGGGCATGAAGCCTCCTTATACTAAGAATAGTCGAGCTATAAACTTATCGTAAACACAATCGTATACATATTTATCATATATGTGTATTAACTATTCTATATTTTAGAAATGAAATGTGTATACAATTCCGTAAATAGATGCATGGGTACTTGTGCATAGTATGACTATGCTAAACCAGTATGCGGCCTTCGTTTTAACAATTTCGGTCGAATGTAAATTAAATATGATCAAACATTCGCTGATTTCCACCAAAAATATGTGTGCCGAATTCTGTTGGAGCGACATGTACAAAGGGAAATACCGCTAAAGTGCGACGGTCTGTTGTGGTATGACATGTATATGTTTCTGACAATATGTCTTCTGGGACCGCAACTTACCAACATGTGTCAGAATATTGAGTCAAATGAACATTCTTAACACACACAAAAAAACACTGGTTGATTTACTGAAAGTTGGGCCGAAATTCGGCCACATTCACAATCCCAAAAGTACATGGTATACCTTTTCCGAAAAACAATAGACTCAAACTTCACATTCCAAAGAAAATCTCAAATCTTAACAAGTCAACTAGTACAGTTATGTTAAAATGCTTAGTTACTTACACTTCCTGGGGTAGCCACAAGTTGAGCCAAAGGTTATCATCCAATATATTTTAGATATAATTGATAGAATAGAAAATACACAAGGGGGAGACAGGTCCGAGGAACCCACCCTTATAAGGGAAGACATAGGGGGGCGTTTCAACGTTACTTCCGTCATCTTAAATATGTATGTACAAGCTGTACTGTGCACGTCACAAATGGCTACAAATTGATGTTTATATTGTCTAAACTGTGTCCATCTTAATACTGGTTAAGTTTCTATGCACTAAGACATATAGCAAAATAATGAAACTATGACACTAAGATAATTTCAATTTACGACTAAAATCAACTAATATCTCTTTTGAAACGGCCCCTACCAGCAGCAGACAGAATATAAGTGACATAAAAGTTGATAGAAGTTGATAAAACATTAATTCGATGGGACAGCGACGATTGCATAAGTCTTGTTTTAATTATGTTTCTTACCTTTTATGAAACCATGGATACCAATCAATCAGCAACTGCAAAATATACCAAAACAGTGCGACACACGTTGTTGTTTTTACTTTCAGAATGGTTCTATTTATGGTAGTTGTTTCTGTACGTCGTAACACGGGATTACACCAAATGCATTTTAGTTATGTAATTTTCTAGTCTCTCGGGGAAAGGGAAACATGTCCAAAATGATAATAATAAAAATAATGATAGAAATACAATTATAACAGTGTATTAACTTTCGTAACTTATCTTTTATTTTAACAGTTAAATTTCGATAGCAAATCGGTATTTATTGATTATTATTGTAATTACTGACCCGTTGAGGGGGGCAATTAGACTCAGTTTAATAATTGATATTGAACATGAGAATGAGACAATGTACACATTTTGTTCAAAATAAAAACAAAAATATTCACGAAAATGGTTTTAGATGGCTGCTAATTATCAAATATTTCTCCATATATTATCTTTTAAATTCCCGCCAAACATAATACAAATTATTTGGGTTGTCAAAGTTGTTTTTTAATATTTGTTATATGTCTTTAAAATAATGTTTATGGTATATTCGATCATCTTTTCTTTAAATGCCAGGACCATTCTTTGCAATGTATATGTCGAAACGGATTTGGAGCAGGGAGGCGGCATACGGTGCGCACCCTCCTTCCTTTAAGTGTCCACGATAACTTTTATGTATATATGGTAGATACAATATTCAACTACACGAATATGAAAGTACACCTACTCTAGTTGAAGTCAAATACTTGACCCGCCACTGATGAGTTTTTGTTCAGTAATCGTGTATAAACAGACTGATTTCGTGTGTTTGCCTCAAGTTTGTCGATAAAACCAAAACCAGAGATGGTTAAGAAGATGGTGAAGATACTATTTTGTATACATTCATTGCAGTTTCGTTTCACCATCTCTGTTAAAAAATCCCCCAAATACATGAAAATATTTCACCGCCTCTAGTCGAAACTGTTTTAATTATACATAATATGTTTGGCCATCTCTGGTCGAGACTACCATAATTATACATAATATGTTTGGCCATCTTTGGTCGAAACTGCCACCTCTGCATGCCTGAGAAGCCGAGTCACCTAAAGTTTAACAGAAATATTGTCTATAAGGATATGTATCAAGACCAAACAAACATCAAACAAGAAACTTTACAGTAAGAGACAACACTTATTGACCAACATTAACATATCGCCATTTGAAAGTGTTGGGGTAACCGTCTTGGAACGGTCAGTCAAAACTAAGTAAGATCTCAGAGTTGAATAGGCTCACAAGAGCTCAACCTCACATGTAATGCTAGTGTAATCAAATATACCGTCTGTATACATGCCAGTCGTGTTTGGTGAATTCTTGTTCAGATTTAAACTCAGTATACACTTTGTACGACAAAACAGTTAATTATGTATTAATGTTTCAACACAGCAATAATTAACTTACTTATAAATTTATCACAGAATCTTGTTACATGCTATTGTATTCTAGAATACAGGCAGGATATTTGGTCGCAATGAACATTTCATGCCATTATTGTAAAAACAATGTGCATAAATTTAACCAAAGTGCACCATTTTAAAGAAACTTAAGCCAACACTGCCGTGTCCAGACCATGGTTTGAGCCGATTTCAGGTGTTCTTTGGGAGTGGGTACAGGCCCAAAGTTGCGACGCTTAAGTGCGGTCGAGTCAAATCCTGGCAACGCCCCGGAAAAGTAATCTGTAAATAAAAGAAACCATAACTAGTTCATACATAACATCAGTGAAGGACAGTTTTTTACACGACCACTTACCCTGTCCTGATATATATTGCGACACTCTCAGAACACTTTTAATTTGCTTACTCACTCCATCCGCCGCCATGGTTCCTGCTTTCGTGTTGTCATTTTTTGTCCTATTTGGACTTTCGGAACATTTTATTTTCCTCGGGAGCAGCAGTCAACTTGGTAAGCTAAAAAAGAAATAATGATAAAATGTGAATTTTTAGTAATCAACAGTTCTGCTGTTACAAAAAAAAACTTAATAGAACAGTTTCAGTTTTCAAAGTATTTGTCAATAATGACTGTCAAACATCAACATTTCAGATATTCAAATGAAACATACTTATTTTGGTCAAGACCGTCGACTATCTAAGTCATCAGATAGATTTTTTGTAGTGATGTTCATGACTTAAATCAGATAATAGCCATTTGCTCAAAACATACTTTAAAAAGCCTGGACAAGAGGCAACTCCTATTTTCATCATCTTGACAAACATTTTAGTCAAGTGATAGGCACGTTTTTGAAAGAACTGCTGCTTTTTCGAAGTAAAAATATAGGGAAACTGAAAAACAAGCAGATCAAGATGTATGCATATCAATAAAACAAGACAATTAAACCGATAGCAATCAAAGACAGCAGAACACCATTTCACTTAAATAAGAAAGTGCAAAAGAAACTTGAACAAAAGGACATCATTGGAATGGTGATTGACGAGACGACTCCATGGCTGTCACCAACCATGACTTCTCCAAAATGGACAAAATATTAAACTTAAATGGTGCTGCTGTTTTCAGTCAACTTGAAGTTTGAAATCCTCCAAATTGAATGTCACCCTAGCAGCAGATACATAACAACTTTTATGACACACATGTATGGGACTGTACAGATACAATAGATTGAACTGAATTTGGCATTTTGACAGCATATATATGAAATATTTTTAGAAAATATTACCATCTCTCATTCAGAACATCCTAAAAGCAAGGACCAAATCGGATGGTGCTCTTGTATTGAGGACAACACAACAAGAACCTATGACAATTCGCTACAAAAGTATTCCATGGGTTTCATAGATATGGACCGACACTGAACAGAAGTTGGTGTGGGCTCAACAAGACGGAAATGACATTCTTCAGAGTGGTATTCCGTGGATCAGGAATGTCACGAGACCCGGTTAAAATGAAACGCACCAAGTCCATAACCCATCGAGAGACAGGTTCCGAGCTACTGTGCCAAGTTGATAAAAACAACTACCACAAAGACAAAGCCTCTGAGAAGGGTGACGAAAAATGATGTGAAATGTGGATGGACCGAAGATCAGAAAATGCTTTACTAATTTTACTAGATGTGTTGAGTGATACGGTGATGAAATTTTACGACACAAACAAACCGATTCAAGAATTGATAACAGACGCAAGTCCTATGGATATATCAGGAATTTCGACCCAGGAAGGCAAGAGTGGCGTTTAAAGAAGCAGGGCATTAACTGACACAGAGATTCGATACAGTCAGGCTGAGAGAGACGCACTGGGAATCGTGTGGCCCACTGAACAGTATAGCATGCATTTGAACGGAACGCCACACTTCACAAATACAACATACCATATAAAGCTCTGGAAATAATACTTTGCATCTAACGTCAGGGATTCGTCTGTAGCTGTTTAAAGGGACAATTAAATATCAACTAGGAAATACAATATCTCGAATTATATGTCAAGGCATCCATGAAGTGAGATCAAATTATGATTCGGTCGCTTCAGAACAAAGCCATAAAACACTGCACATAATTCCAACTGACAACGAGGGAAACAGTCGAACCACTTTGAATGTCCAAATAACCATTCGGTCCAATGCAAAACCTGAGCACTGATATCCTTGGACCGTTGCCATCGGGGGGATAATGTTATCTAAAAAGAAGATAGAATCGGTCCTTTTAACAACGAAGCCCTTGCACACTATGTAAAAAGCCCTGGTTGTAAAAGCTACAGGAAAGAACTGGAACCACGAAATGTTTAGGCTCCTTCGTAAATAATGATCAACATACTAGTGTGTGTATACCACGTGATAAATGACGTCATACATGCTACGTCGGAAGGCAAAAAAAAGCTTAAAATGAAAACTTAAATCAAAGATAACTTTTCATTTACAACACTATTTCAAATTAAACAAAGGGCAGTCTATGCCGCTTAAAGAGCCCCGCATTTGTTTTAATACCAAAATTTGATGAGGTCATTAGTTTCATCAAACACTTCGACAAACCTGTTTCCAAAATAATGTTTTGACAGGGCTCCGTCAGACGGCCGTATTGTGAAAAGGTTTGTCGAAGTGTCTTAAGAAACTAAACTCACGATCAA
This sequence comes from Mya arenaria, assembly GCF_026914265.1. Classification (NCBI taxonomy): domain Eukaryota; kingdom Metazoa; phylum Mollusca; class Bivalvia; order Myida; family Myidae; genus Mya; species Mya arenaria. The sequence goes on from NC_069138.1 coordinate 25,823,169, forward strand.
ATTCTGGTAAAAGACCAAAGGTGGGGCTCCGTAAGCAGCGTAGACTGCGCTATGTTTCATTTAAAATGGTGATGAAATAGTGAAGTTATTTTTGTTTATTAAAGTCTTTTTTCAAATCAAAATATTGCCTTCCGACGTAGCATTTATGACGCAATTTATCACGTGGTATACACACATTGTACTAGGAACACACAGCGACGTGATATTCGTCATACAGGTTATTGTTCCAAAGAGAACCACAAACTTAACTCCCTGAACTAATGCACTAAGCAGAAACCAATGACGTCACCACAAGGAACAAGGACACCGAGTCAAAGATGATTGTCAAACAAAACGTAGATCAGAAACACAAGGCTAACCACCAAACAGAAACAATTCTGGAACTCGGAATTCTTTAACATCAATCCCGCCAAGTTGAGGGGTGATACGAACTGCTTAACTGTGTAATAAAACAAGAACATTTGGAACACAATGGCACGCAAAGCTGCGTTGTCAATAAAATTTATTAAAATGTCCAGTGGATATAACACGTATACAACATTGGACACATTTCAAAATATACTTTTGTACAGCGACCATTGTTTAAGGTTTCTGCACCATATACAAGACATGTCAAGATATGTCAATTCCTTGCCGTTCTTTCCAACAAACCCACACAGCGATCATTATATGCCTATACTTATATACTTGCAATAGTACAATTGCCGATCTTACTGAACCCTACGTACGCCAATCAACCATCCTTGCCAATCTCTCAACTAACCGACCATCATTGACGTACGTGTCTGCGCCAAACACATGACCACCGTTCTTGCCAATCTCTCAAACCAACCATAATTCTGTTTACGTGTGTTTCTGCAACCCACACATAACTACCATTACTAACCAATCTCAAAGTATCAACCGTAATATACTTACCTACGTTTCTGCACTGCACCCAACAGATGGCAATCACTTCTTGCATATCCCTCAACAAACAACCCTTTATTTAGTTATTTACGTTTCTGCATCCAACACATGGCAACCACTCCTTGCCTATCTCCTAACAAACCATTGATGTGTTTAACTACATGACTACATCCCATACATGACAACCATTCATTGCCTTTCTATTAACAAAGTATTTTATCCATGCGCCTGAACCAAAGACATGGAAACCGTTCCTTGCCAATGTTTAAAAAAACAACAACATTATTTGCAAATGATTCTACACCACACACAAGGCAACCAGTTCTTGCCAATATCTCAATACCAGCATTTGTACCGTTGTGTCTGCACCCCAAACATGGCAATCTCTCAAAGAACCAATCATAATTTACCTATGATCCTGCACTACGCACATGCCAACCATTACTTGTCGATCTCTCATTTACCCAAATGTTATGTACATCTGTGTCTGCACCCAACAAATGGCTGTCTCTCGATTGGCCAACCATAGTTTACCCATGATTCTGCATTACACACAAGGCAACCAGTCCTTGCCAATATCTCAATAAACCAGCATTTGTACCGTTGTTCTGTTCCCAACACATGGCAATCTCTCAAAGAACCTACTATAATTTACCTATTATTCTGCACTGTACACAGGTCAACCATTACATGCCAATATCCCAATAACCCCATTCAGAACTCCTCGGTCATTTTTATCGAAAACAACCTCGGATGTATGCCGGTACATCAGTTGAAGCAGTTCGTAAATTTGTGAATAATATCATTAACTAGAGCTATCACTGAAGGTGATTAATACCCCCGAACGCCGCCTCTTATTATGATTTATCATTGTATGAAATTCCATCTAGTAGTTTTAAAGTTACTGTCCGGACAAAAGTTTTACAAAAAAAAACACAAAAAAAAAACAGAAAAAGGCAATAACTCCGTAATTTGCTAAAATAGTGTAATGATTCATATACACTGAACTCCATCTCATTGTGCTGTACCATTGTATAAAGTTGTATTACATTCTATCCGGTAGTTTTCAAGTAATGCTCCGGACAAGAAAAAGTAACAAAGGGCAGTAACTTTGTAATTGGCTGAAATAGAATTGCGGTTCCTGTACACGGCACTTCCTCTCATTATGATCTATCACTGTATGAAGTTTTTTAAAATTCCATCCAAAAGTTTTCAAGTTATGCTCTGGACAAGAAAAAGTAACAAAGGGCAGTTACTCTGTAATTAGCTGAAATAGAATTGCGGTTCATGTACACTACACTCCCTCTCATTATGATCTATCACTGTATGAAGTTTTATTAAATTCCATCCAATAGTTTTCAAGTTATGCTCCGGACAAGAAAAAGTAACAAAGGGCAGTTACTCTGTAATTAGCTGAAATAGACTTGTGATTCCCATACACTGCACTCCCTCTCATTATGATCTATCACTGTACGTAGATTTATGAAATTCCATCCAATAGTTACAAAGGGCAGTAACTCTATAATTAGCTGAAATAGAATTGTGGTTCCTTTTCACTGCATTCCCTCTCAATATGATCTATCACTGTATGAAGTTTTATTAAATTCCATCCAATAATTTTCAAGTAATGCTCCGGACAAGAAAAAAGTAACAAAGGGCAGTAACTCTGTAATTAGCTGAAATACAATTATGGTTCTTGTGCACTGTACTTCCTCTCATTGTGCTTTACCATTGTATTAAGTTTTAATAAATTCCATCTAGTAGTTTGCAAGTTAATGTCCGGAAAAATATTTGACAGCAAAAAACAACAAATAAAGGGCAATAACTCAGTAATTAACTCAAGTAGAGTTATGGTTCTTGAACACTGCACTTCCTCTCATTGTGCTTTACCATTGTAGAAAGTTCCAATGAATTCCATCCAGTACTTTTCAAGTTATACTCCGGACAAAAAAAAGTAACAAAGGGCAATAAGTCAGTAATAAGCAAGAATAGAGTTATGGTTATTGTACACTGCACTTCCTCTCATTATGCTCTATCATTGTATGAGGTTTAATCCAATTCCATCTGGTAGTTTTTTAGTTATGCTCCGGACAAGGTAAATTGCAATGGACCGACCGACAAACCGACGGACCGACTGACCGACCGACCGACCGACCACAGGGTGACTCCAATATACCCACTTCAACTTTCGTTTGTCGGGGGTATAATTAGTTCTGGCTTCCATAACTTTAATGTTGATATTTATTTTTTTGATGTTTACAACACAGTAAAGTCAACCAGAATCAATTGAGTGTGATGATGCAATGCAATCACATGACCATGATGACGTCGATGGATTCTATTTATAGCATCGGATTCACATTGTTCATTTAGTTGAATCCAATTGCAGTAAGGCTGTAAATACCTTTTGATAAGTAAAAACAATTTATTTATTCCAAATTTGTTATTAGTTATTTATTAATTATTCGAAATAAAAAAAATAACAGCAAAATAAACACTAGGTCACATGGGTATTTTCTGAAAATCTTAGTGTCACGTGATTAAATTTGAACACAACTATGACCTAGATAAGGAATGCTTGTAATAGGATTTATTAAAATGCTAAATCAACTATCTTTAAAGCGTTTTTTTGGTTTTGAAAATGAGTTTGTGAACTACATTTTACTTCATTAACCTAAGGATACAGCTATTTTGTCTGTACAATACATACAAGTGAAATAACAGCGTGACATAAAAATGTCACGAATTCTGGTAGGGTTTGGATACGGCGTTCTCTTCAGCGAACACATCCAAAAAGGTAATATATAACGTGTTCGCTGAAGTTCTTTAGCTAGGGTATAATTAAATGTAGTGTTTTAGAGTTGTATTTATTGACCTAGGTTTAGTTTGATTGCCAGTGAAGTTAATAATTGGAGACATAATAAAGATTCCCAAGAGTTAAGTTATAAAGTTTAAATGCTAATAAAATTACTACGCGATCTATTTGAAGCGGACTTAAACGTACTGCTTTTTAAGTATGTAAAGCGTCCAAAACATACGAGGTTGTTTTCGATAAAAATAGCCAAGGAGCTCGGAATGGCAATAACCCAAGTATTATGTTCATCTTTGTCTGCACCCAACACATTTTAATCTGTCTACGAACCAACTACATTTTACTTACGAGTCTGCACTGCAGACATGTCAACCTCTCCCTTGCCAATATCTCAATAACCCAGGTAGTATGTACCAAGTGCAAGATGGGATAATCTTAACTTACCAAAACGTAGTAGACTTCGTAATACTTGTGCAGTGATGCAATGAGGATGCTGTACAAACATAGACATCACAAGAACATTGAATTAGCTTTTCTCTTTATTGCACATATCTTTTAACATATACAATTCATATATTATACATTTTGTAAAACAATATTTACAATTCATATAATACTGTAGATATTTCATTTAATATAATAATTGTAACAAATGCAGTGATGCTGTGAGCTTACACTTTCCTATAATAATTCATGTCCTACTTAAAATACATTCATTTTCAAATTAACTTTTGAAAAACAACAACAAAATATTCCAAATATCATCAGATGTCAAGTAGACTAGGTGAAAAAGTCACAGCATGCTGTACAACCTTGAACATCCAAGGTGACAATGAATGTAGCATACTACACACTTCTGAACTTTTAAGGTGGCAATTGACACAGCACACTATTCAGCCTTGAACTTCCCAGATGACGATGGATGTAGCATACTATTCACCTGTGAACTTCCCAGATGTCAATGGATGTAGCATGCTATACACCTGTGAACTTCCCAGATGACAATGGATGTAGCATGCCTTGCATAATTGAACTTCAAAGGTGGCAATAGAAGCAGCATACATACAACCTTGAACTTCAAAGGTAGCAGTTGACACAGCAAGTTATTCACCCTTGTTATTCACCCATTCCAATGGGTGAAGCACACTATACACCTGTGAACTTCCAAGGTGACAACAAATTAAGCATGTTCTGCAACTGTGAAATTTTAAGGTGACAATGGATGTAGCATGCTATACACCTGTAAAGTTCGAAGGTGACAATGGATGCAGCACACTATAAAACCCCCAGGTGGCAATGGGCGCAGCATGCTATATACCCTTGATCTCCTAAGGTGGCAATTGACAAGGCACGTTATTCACACTTGAACTTCCAAGGTGACAATGGATAAAGCATGCAATACGACCTTGAACCTCTAAGGTGACAATGGATGAAGCACGCTTTACGACCTTGAACTCCAGGGTGACAATGGACGCAACAGACTATACACCTGTGAACATATACGGTAACAATAGATGCTGTACAGTCAGGTGACAATGGTCACAGCCAGTTATATAGCCTTGAACTGCCAAAATGACAATTGCTGAAGCATGCTATACATCCTTGAAGATTCAAAGTTGCAATGGACACAGAATGACTTTCAAGGTGAAAATGGTCACAGCATGCTAAACACCCTTTAACATCCAAGGTGACTATGGCCACAGCAACACTATATATACTCCTTTCAACTACCAAAGTGATAATGGGGACATAGTACCTTTACATCATTGAACTTCAAGATGACAATGGACGCAGCATGCTAAACAATCTTGAACTTTCATGGTGACATTGGATGCTGCATGCTTTTTGATCTTGAATTTTCAAGGTGAAAATGGATGCTGCATGCTACATGACCTTGAACTTTCAAGGTGACAATGAATTCTTTATGCTATACACCCGTGAATTTTCAAGGTGACAATGGACGCAGCACACTATACTTCCTTGAACTTCCAAGGTAAAAATGGACGCAGCAAGCTTTACTACCTTAAACTTCCAAATTGATGCAACACACTTAACGACCTTGAACTTCCAAGGAGACAATGAATGCTTTATGCTGCAAATCTGTGACCTTCCAAGGTGTTAGTTAACACAGCATATTTTACAACCTTGAACTTCCAAGGTCACAATAGACGCAGCAGGCTACACTGCCTTGAACTCCCAAGGTGACAATGGATGCTGGATTACTATAGTGTACACCCTTTATCCAGAGTTACAATGTACAAAGGACAACTTCTAAATTAACAATGGTCACCCAGGCTATACATCCAAGGAGTGTACAAGATGATGATGGATGCACTTTACACACTTGATCTTCAATGGCTACAATGGACACAGCACACTATACACCCTTCAACTTCAAAGGAATGTTGTCAGGAACCTTGTCCTCAAAGCAGGCTATATATCCTTGAATGTACAAGGTGACAATGGACTCAGTACACTTTGCACGCTTGATCTTCAAAGGTTATAAATAGACACAGCATACTACACACCCTTGAACTTCCAAGGAATGTTGTTAGGAACTTTGTCTTCGAGGTGAAGTTTATCTTTAGGTTTTGACCTGAAAAAGCATTGGAATAATTTGTTAACAGAACAACAATGTATAGTATTATGATGTTCTCTATTAAGATAGCAAACAACCATAATTCAGATACACATGAGGACTTGATATTTTGTTTCACTAACTAAAATACATAATTAACAAAGGGCAATAAATCAAAACAAAGACCATTAAGTAATGCTCTGGACAAGACTGCCCATTGAGGAGAAGTAAAAAAATAAGCATAAAATAATCAAAGGGCAATAACTTTTAAAATACCATACACAAAATAATGTTTCCTTTGCACAGCACTTCTCCTCAACACAGTCCATATGTGTATGAAGTCAAAACCTCAAAAATATATTGAGTAATGGAGAAAAGTAGAATTGTCTTAATGTCCCAGGACGGGCGGAACAATGTCAGATTAAGAATGTTGAAAAATATAATAAAATAAAAACTAATACCATATATGGTGAATAACCTTTGGAAATGGCCAAGAAAGTTAAATTACTCATGGGGGGAGGGGGGTATTGAGGGGTATGTGTTGACCTATGCGAAAAAGAGGGGTGGAGGATTATGTAAAAGTTAGAGTCATAGTGGTTTGCTACCACCTTGTCACTATCAGAAAAAAGCAATATTCTATAATATCACTGTTTATTGTATATAATTAAATTTCTGTATAAAACTGATACAAAAAATTCAAACTAAAAATATTTGCAGAAAGTGCATAAAACATAACTAAGGCATACAATGTATCAACTATTTACAACAGATTAAGGTATACATGTATAAAAAGTATGCTTAAAATATTATTTTCCACTTTAATACCTCCATATATAACTACTTTTGTATTTTCTTGAAAAAGAATATTTAACCAATCTTTATCAAGCAAAAGTTTGTTTTCATCAGATTTCATTTTTCAATGTTGAATTTCATGATCATTATAAAACCTAAAATTCATGCAAATCAGTTAAAAACATACATTCAAAATAATTACAGAAAAACATGAAAAAAAAATCATTTAGAAGTTATGTTCAATGATAAGTTCAATGTTCAAGAAAACCAAATCAAGATAGTGTTTAATACTGGTGTTCAACTGTAAATATTTTATAGGATACAGCAACATCCATTTTTATAGTATGTGATCAATTATGGTGATATCATTCTTAAATTATCGTTTTTCAACATTAGTCAAACATCATTTTATCCCTTTTAAAAACTATTCAAATTTATGGTAACTATCAGACTGAAAAACGGTAAAATGTTTTTAAAGAATTATGAATTCTAGCCATAAACTAACAAGTCATTCTAAGAAACCATGACCATTCAGGTAAACAGTTATTTATTTGACCCCTGGTGTGGAAAGTCATCTTCTGTATGAGGAATTTTAAACAAATAATATGCATGTGCTTAGCTAAACATGCAAGTATTGCAACTGGTGACAAGTTATGTGTACAATGTTTCATGTCAAAATCTTGAATGCTTTTCATTATGACCAAGGTTTATGATTTTACATGATGCTCAGCTACCGATAATAACACCAAGGCTATGATAATACCTCAAGTTTATTTCTTGCGCTAACAGACAAAATAAAAATTGCATAAAGGTAAATAAAGCAACTTAAAGCTATTCCTAAAAGATTTCTGTAAATTGCTTTAATCACACAGGTGTTTTTATTTCAGTTACATAATTAATTGTGAATTTAAAACTTCGCAAATAATAATATATGGTTTGAAATAAGTCTCCATATGGAAACTATTCATTTCACTATGGTATCGTAAATCATGAAATATTCAACCTCATTAAGAAAGGAAAACCTCAAGATTTTAAAGCAACCTAGAGAAGAAGACTCATTCACTGCAAAAATAAGCAGCAAGGATTAGTTAAACAACGGCAAACATTAAAGCAACTCTCTCATAGATTGGCACAAACACATATTAAACATCATGAACACAGCAAAGCAAATCAGACTTAATCAATCAGAATTATTTTAGTGTGAGCACCTGTAGTATTTTCACTTTATACAGGTAATATTAATAGAATGACAGATGTACATGCATAGCATTCTATTTTTATCAAAATTGCATTACTTACAAAATTCAAAACGCTTTCCCCCAAAGTTGGTATTTCCCCATTTATGAGAGAGTCTGATTAAGTTACTAATATTAGGATAACAACTAAAAAACACAGCAAACAATAGGGCCCATATTCACTTATGTAATTTGCTGATTGATATTATGATGTACATTTGTACAAATATTTAAACATTTCCTTTTGTAAAACCAGCTGAATTAAAATGACTTAATATAGGTTCTTTTACTGAAAATGTGTTAATAATGTGATGATAATTATTAGATGTGGTATTAGCAACAAATATAGCCAGCTTAACCAATTTTGTTCTTCATATATAACAATTGTAGAATCAAATGAAGATTTACAATTTTGAATCTTGACTTAGTGAATATGGACCCTTAAAAATTGTGCAAAATAAGTAACTGGCAATAACCATGGCATGACAGAAATAAACAGTGTAACTCAAGGATAAGAATGGGCTGATTGTTCAGAACTTAACAATAACAAGGTTGTTATATCATAGTAAATGTTCCTCAGAGAATGCAGTACCAATCCTTTAGTTTTTAGGTGAACACTTAAATAAGTTATCTAAAGGGATTGATAATAATATTGTTAAAGACGCACTCTTACTCCCAAATAGAGTTACCATAATTAATACAATTGTTTTAAAATACCAAAAAGGATGAAAATATGTCAAAAACAATGTTTTTTATGAAGGATACAGAGTTTGATTTGAAAGGAAGGTGCAGAAAACATAGTATTTCTACCATATGAAATGATAAGAGATCAGAGTAAATCTTTTAGCATTCACCAATCATTTAATATTTTTGTGTTTTCAGCAGGTAAATACATGGTCATAATCTTGTTATCAGTAATTACTATTTTCCAAAAGAGCATTGTTTAGTAAGTAGTTAAAGGTTTATCACTTAAAAATTTATGTTCGTTATAAGTGTTTGTATTGATTTTGAATAAGAGTGTCACTTAAACATTATTGTTGTTGACTTTCAAATCCATATTAGTCTGAGTTTCATGGATATACGGTACTTGTAACCTGCAGTAAATCTTTCATACATTTTAGGACAACTGTTTCAGCCATGCTTGTTATATTTGAATATATCAGCGCATCATTAAATATCTTACCTTTTAAGGTAAAAATTATGCTGTTAAAAATGTTAACTTTTGCAAAGTTTTAAACAATCAGCCTATTTTGTAACAGAACAAAAACAACACAAATACAACATTACAATACAGGGAACAACATTAACTTTCAACACCTGTATTTATTTACAAAAATTGCCAATTGTCTGTTGGAAATGTTACTTGATTTAGTTTCTATATGTAACCATCCTTGACAAAAAATTGCCAATTGCCTGCTTAAATGTTAACTGATTGATTTTCAACATGTTTAGGTCATAAACAGGTAAAACAAAACAAAAGAAGATTCAAGAGAGTGTTATGCAGTGATAGACGAAATAAAACAAAAAACACCACAAACTATTTCAAACCAAGTTGTTAAAACAAGCAAGCTGGTGCTAAACACTACAGTGTTTGACCTACTTTCCAATCAGTCTACGTTTTTCAGATCGATGAATAAATGCACCATCATCTTCATCCATCATTTCGATAAGCTGCGAAAGATCGCTTGAATCTATCGGAGCTATAGAAATGTCTCTGACAGCTCTGAATTGACCACAGTTGTTCAAGTGCTCATTTTCAAGTCGGAAAAAGTTCCATACAAATCGCCTGAAAATAAATAATTGCAAAATAACTTATTAGGTCAAATTCCACTGTACTGACCTCATTTCAAATATCACTACACAATTTTAGACATACGTCATAAAGGGAGAACTGAACTGAATTTTACTGTAGATAAAACACTACAATCAATTTTATACAGGGGAAATAAAGCTAGTAAAATCTAGTTAAAAACAAATTAACAAGAGATACTAGGTTTAGTACATATGAAACTAGAACTGTCCATGCCCACGCTTACGTACAGACAGAATCAAGGATTGAAAAGGGCAAATCTATATGCCTCTTCAATAAGTAAGGGCATAAAAACAGAATTGAAATATTTTTTTCCATAACTCCATTCCAAAAAAATGTCAAAAATCACAATCTAGTTCACAGACAATTGTTTTAATCATATTCTGGCATACTATTGATTGTAAATATCAGCATTTTTAAAATGTTAAGTAGGTTTTTTTACCAGAGTGAGGTAATAAATTTAAATATGTACTAAAATTGATATTAAAGCACATGTTTAAAATAAAAGAGTGTATTTCAAACCTGAATATTTCCAGTGAGGCAAGCAGGGTGCGCAGGATTTCACTGTGCACAAGAAGACCTTCACCTACGGATACAGAGAGCGACCACACAAACCGCAGAACAAAATCCTCCACCATCGCAAAGTAGTAATAGAACTGAAAATGTATAGATCACTTTACTCTTGAATATCTCATATTGTGAGGTGAGGTTTTGCAACTGACAAATTCAGGAGATTTAACATTGCTAAGTCTGCAATCACTTAGGAGATTTAACATTGCTAAGTCTGCAATCACTTAGGAGATTTAACATTGCTAAGTCTGCAATCACTTAGGAGATTTAACATTGCTAAGTCTGCAATCACTTAGGAGATTTAACATTGCTAAGTCTGCAATCACTTAGGAGATTTAACATTGCTAAGTCTGCAATCACTTATGTCTTGAGTCTAAGTTTTAGACTCAGGCTCAGAAAACTGAATTCTTAAATGTTTCAAAGAATCTATAATACTAGCATTACAAAATTTTGACAGAAGATAATTTATTTTGTTCCTGATTGTAGAGCAGGGTTATGTGTAACACATAGTTATTACCCTGATTGTAGAGCAGGGTTATGTGTAACACATAGTTATTACCCTGATTGTAGAGCAGGGTTATGTGTAACACATAGTTATTACCCTGATTGTAGAGCAGGGTTATGTGTAACACATAGTTATTACCCTGATTGTAGAGCAGGGTTATGTGTAACACATAGTTATTACCCTGATTGTAGAGCAGGGTTATGTAACACATAGTTATTACCCTGATTGTAGAGCAGGGTTATGTAACACATAGATATTACCCTGATTGTAGAGCAGGGTTATGTAACACATAGTTATTACCCTGATTGTAGAGCAGGGTTATGTGTAACACATAGTTATTACCCTGATTGTAGAGCAGGGTTATGTGTAACACATAGTTATTACCCTGATTGTAGAGCAGGGTTATGTAACACATAGTTATTACCCTGATTGTAGAGCAGGGTTATGTAACACATAGTTATTACCCTGATTGTAGAACAGGGTTATGTGTAACACATAGTTATTACCCTGATTGTAGAGCAGGGTTATGTGTAACACATAGTTATTACCCTGATTGTAGAGCAGGGTTATGTGTAACACATAGTTATTACCCTGATTGTAGAGCAGGGTTATGTAACACATAGTTATTACCCTGATTGTAGAGCAGGGTTATGTAACACATAGTTATTACCCTGATTGTAGAGCAGGGTTATGTGTAACACATAGTTATTACCCTGATTGTAGAGCAGGGTTATGTGTAACACATAGTTATTACCCTGATTGTAGAGCAGGGTTATGTAACACATAGTTATTACCCTGATTGTAAAGCAGGGTTATGTGTAACACATAGTTATTACCCTGATTATAGAGCAGGGTTATGTGTAACACATAGTTATTACCCTGATTGTAGAGCAGGGTTATGTGTAACACATAGTTATTACCCTGATTGTAGAGCAGGGTTATGTGTAACACATAGTTATTACCATGATATTACAACCTTTGCTTATATGATATAATTTTTACAATAATTTTAAAATTTAGCTTTTCTGAGTCTGAGTCTAAAATTCAGACTTAGGATGTTAGTAAATACTGACCATAACTTTACCATTTGCCAGCAGTAAATTGATATTTCTGAAGGTTTTTTAATCGTCATCTGATTAATTTGTGAAATATTTATCCCAAATACCATATAACCAATCAACAATAACAAAGTCAAAGTTTATTGATGTAATAAAGTAACACCATATTTAAGACATCAGACTTTGTACACTAGGTAAAATACAGCGGTGAAATACAGCTGAATTCCACTCTGGTAGCACCATATCATAATTGTAATAAATGCCAATATTAGAATTAGACACAGTTTAACATTAAATGGGTTTTGACTATACCATAATGCAACATATTAATAATAGTAAAAGTCAACATGACCTTGACCTTTGACCTACTGACCCTAATTCAATTATTTATAAGGGTTCCATGACCATGACCAATGTGCACAGCAAGCTTGAAAATCTATAACAAGTTAATCAGGGAGTGATTGTTCGGAAACAAAACTTTGATGCGGACAACAATGCCACAGAAGCTGCCAAACAAAGTAAATGCTGTGTGACTGCCATGCTTTGCAGGTGAAACAAAAATGACCATGTTTAACCGAAAGCCTCATTCATCAAAATGATGACTTGAACAAAAAAATAAAAAGTATTGAACCAACTTAAATACTATGTTTACAATATAATATGGTAATAACCCACAAGCCAACACAAATAAACAATTCATTATACCAGATAAACTTGTGGTAATTTTGGTAACTAAAGCGAATCTTACCTTATATGCATACACAGTTTCTTCTCTTAAGAACCTATTTTCCCCTGCACCAGAGTCAAGCAAACCCCAGTCCATCTTCAAGTCCCAGGTCAGCGTATAACAGGAACTGAATACAGCCGACACAATCCACAGATAGAAGAAGGCATGGTTCTGTCGATTTTCTTCACCATTTAGCTCTGAAATACGCGTTTGGAGACTCAGGTTGTAGGATCTAAATTTATACCTCAATTGCAAGTGATAAAATATCTCATCTGAAGGGGGAGATTGTCTCATGGTATACATCTCTGCCCACCAGGGCTACAATCTTTTCGCCTCTCTAAAACGGACACCAGTACTTGTTCCTACCCAAGAAACAAACTCAAACCTCTCTAAAACGGACACCAGTACTTGTTCCTACCCAAGAAACAAACTCAAACCTCTCTAAAACGGACACCAGTACTTGTTCCTACCCAAGAAACAAACTCAAACCTCTCTAAAACGGACACCAGTACTTGTTCCTACCCAAGAAACAAACTCAAACCTCTCTAAAACGGACACCAGTACTTGTTCCTACCCAAGAAACAAACTCAAACCTCTCTAAAACGGACACCAGTACTTGTTCCTACCCAAGAAACAAACTCAAACCTCTCTAAAACGGACACCAGTACTTGTTCCTACCCAAGAAACAAACTCAAACCTCTCTAAAACGGACACCAGTACTTGTTCCTACACAAGAAACAAACTCAAACCTCTCTAAAACGGACACCAGTACTTGTTCCTACCCAAGAAACAAACTCAAACCTCTCTAAAACGGACACCAGTACTTGTTCCTACCCAAGAAACAAACTCAAAAGTGGTTTATATAAACAGCTTATAAATATAGCTGTGTTTACAATAAAACTAAAATAAATTAGTATAAACTAAAGCAATCTAAAGAAGAATTTAGAAGATGAAAGAGTAAATCTACCCTCACTTCTAAATATGGTATAAAGGCATTTAGGCAATAATAAGTTCCCCAAAAACCAACAACAATGAATGACATCTTAAGCTTTACTTGACTAAGAGAAGATAAGAAAGGGGGATCATCCCGGTTAAACAAAGGCTTACTAGGCTCTGTGAGTGTCATCTTGGTTGTGGTGCAATGTGTCACACCCAAGGGTGGCTCAGAGCCTGGACTTACACTTATCATCCTATTGGTATTCAGCCAGATATGTGATGTAACTTTGGAGACTGGTACTGGTTCCCCTAATACAAGTGCTTTTTAGAACAATGCAAGTACGGTGATATACATGCCAACGCTTGTTTTTTTAAGTTGATAAAGGGGCACAAGTGAACAATTATGAAGTCAAGTGTTACAGTCACTGCTACACATCAGTGTATTTTCTCTGGCAACATATGCTCTAAGTTTTATTTAAATATCTTGAACATTCAAAGATTAAACGTTATGGTCCAGAACGGTCACAATGACAACAATGACTAAAAGGATATCACAATAACAGTGTGAAGAAGCATGTGACTTAAAACGGATTCTCACGTGTAGAAGCAAAAAATAGCATAGCCTTTTATAGGCTTAGAATTTTTTTCATATCTTGTCTGTCAAAAAAGTTATTTAGAAATTAATGTCAATTACTTGTTTGTTTACATTGGTCTTGACCCGTGGTGACCTATGTGAGAACCCCTTTAGGTCACATGATTCCTCACCCTGATAACTCTTATTTTACACAGAAAAGCTAAAAACACTTAATAATCATCTTTATACAGGGCCTTACCAATCTGTAAGTGGTAGAGTGTAGAAAATATCGCAGTTAGGAAAGAAGTGGAATATTTCCCGGCATTGATTATATGAGGAAACACAAGCTTTGTATCGCGATATCGGCGCAGGCACTGAGCAAATCTGAACCACGCTGGCAGGATGCTGATCACTGTTCGTATACCATACACTCGTTTGGTGCAAACACTTGGTCCTGTGATAATGAAAGAACATATTTATAACATTGTTAGTTTTCTGTTTCACAATATATTTTTAACAAGTAAGCACTCAAAGTGACACAAGCTATGCCAGTCATTATTATCCCATTTTACTCTAGGCTGGTTAACCAACTACCATGTTTACCACGTTTGCGTCTAGGCTGGCTAGAAAATACCATAGAATCGGAAAAATTATAATAATCAATAATTGTTGTCCAAGAACCTTCAAATTATGGCCAAAATGTTTGAATACACTACAAATATGAATGACCATTTGGGTGTACAATAATAAGATACACAAAATAGATTACTTTAAAAAATATATATATATAAAAGCATTTAAGTATGGTATTAATTAAGTTACTGAGATGGTTTGGCGTTAAGTTATTTGTTTAAAAAAAACACACAACTAATTATTGAAAATAGTAGCAGCCTATTTTTTGAAAATATTTAGAAATCTGTTGTTTTCTTATATCAGAATGTGTTTTTCTTTCTTTAAACATATTAAATTTATTCTACTGTTTATAGGTAAAATATGTGACATTGTCAGCAAAATAAGACCTAAGAACTGTATACATACATTTGAATTGAGTATAAAAAGCTGACCACAACATGCAGTTTTAAATAATACGATTTCATTTTTGAACATATTTAAAAAAAGCAATGCTTGCATGGCAGAAAAAAACACATAAAAAATGTCACTTTTTACGCGAAAGGACTAAATTCCAATGATTACATCACAGATATTGTAATTTTATGCTTAATTTTAAAACATACTGTCAGGCCCCAACCAGTCGACCTCGAATGCATAGAAGCAAGCCATGAACTCAAAATCCAGGAGAACTGTAACTAGACTGTTCAGCTGATCAGCCAGCCAAAAGTCTGCAAATCCCACATGGTGGAACGGTGAGGTGAAAATCCGGAACTGGAAATAACAAAAATTAATAGCTAGATATAATATTAGCGACATACCTTAAGCTTGCCTGGAGCCTAAATCATGGCGAACATTTCTAGAGTGTAAGATTTCAAATTTAGAAACTAGTATATATTGATAAAATGACAATCATTTGTAAGATGCAACTTGTGCAAGGTTTAAAATTTGTGTCCTGATTAATGTGAACATTTTTGTTAATATTAAATTTCTTTGATATGTAAATAACTTATAATGAATATAAGACACTCCTATGAATCCGTAGAAACTTGAACCCATAAATTTTTACCAGTCTACAATTATATTCACCAGAATTCTGAGGAGCCACATTCTAGAGCTATGGTGTAGTATCTTGAGTGGGTTGATAAGAAACAATAGCATGAAGCCTGCCATGGCCAGGGGGAAGATGTACCCGGACACGCCAAGTAAATCGCTGTACAGATATCCCAGCGTACTCACACACCAGACAACCGCTAGGCCCGTGGACAGCTGAAACAGCAAATTATTAATGAACCAGTTGTAATTTGTACTTCTGGATTAAAAATCAGGTGCCCAATATCATAGATTTTTTTTGTTTCAAAACAACAACAAAGAACAGTGCAACAGATAAAAAGATGCATAACTAAACAATAACACAAGCCAGAGTTATTGGCCCTTCAAGATTTGTGTGTATTGTATCTCAAAACAAGAGTCCTGAGTTTTGTGTAATTTAGTTTTCTTTAACAGGTTTATGGTTTTTGCCGAAATGAAAGCTTTGGACCAACATTTCCACCGACAATGGCACCGAAGCTTTCATAATACTTAACAAAAGTGCTGCCCAGCGACTGCCAACACCCATCTGGGTTTTTTTTAAACAAAAATGGGACATTAATTGACAATTTTTTGAGCCAGTGTTATGGAACTTGCTACAAATGTGAATGTTGTCACATGTGTGCCAAGTTCCATTTTGAATTTTGCTAGAGTTATGGCCAAAATCTAAGATTATGCTGGAATTTGATGATGACACCAAGGCTATCACAATAACTCAAATTTTTTATTCTTGAAACTAACAAAAAGGTCTTGCTTAAACATGAACTTCGTCAAATGTGAGGTCTTATCAAATTATTGTGCGGTAAGGATTATCTTGTTCAACAACCAAATGGGTAGGCTTTAATATACATTTATTTATAAGGCTTTATGTAAGAATGTTATTGTTATCATTAGGTCATGGTGTTTAAGTAATCACTATATCAGTATAAAGCTTTTTAACCCTTAGGATGCTGATAGCAATTTTAAAGGCTTTGCAAACAGCTTGGAACCAGACCAGACACCGAGTAACTCGGCGCCTGGTCAGGTTCCAAGCTATTTGCCACTCAGTCAGTATATCCCCAAAGTTTTAAGTAAATTGAAAGAAATTTAGAATAAACAAGATGACATTTTTGAGCAGACGACAATTTACCCAGCATGCAAAGGGTTAAGGAACATATCAAGACACATACATTTTTGAATTTTTTTAATCAACTATTAAATCGGTAGGGTCAGCCCCTATTTTGAACATAGAGTCGGGTAAATGAACCAAAAGCACGTTTTTTAGGCTTGAGTCATAATCATCACTTACCTCCATGAGCTGTTGATGTGTAAGATGATGTCTAGGGTCGATCTCAAAAATGAGCACATGATTCACTCCAGAGGATCGCCAACCATATGTGTTAATACCGAGCAGAAAGATGTCGAGGATCACAATGAACATCCCTCGGTACATTCTCAGGGCTGGCTCCCAAGGTCCAGGCTGCCATGTGAAGAATGCTGAGAACCAAAGGAGGGGAGCATAATAAAAAGTAAAGATACTTGATAAACTTTGGTGAAACAAATCAGAAATAAAGAAGAAGTAGATATTTTCTTGATGCATTTCTTTGCAGAATTGTCCAATGCATTCAATTTCATTATTATTATAGTATATATTGTGCACGAAATGAAGTCATTGTTGAGAGCCAAGCCTTATAATAAACAAGGCAATGACTTTTCAACTCTCTCATTGGAATGTTTAAATACCTGTCTAACAGAATAATTGGATTAGCTAATAACTTCTTTCACAAAAAGTTTAGAATAAACCCTAATGTTTCAGCCAGTGTTTCAACATTTTCATATTCTTGCTGTTGTGTTTGTACTAGTTAAATCCCAGTATTAATAATGGAATATTACCCGAGATCATGATGACAATAACAAGGACAGCAAACACACCCGAAAACAAGCCCACTCGGAATGTGG
This sequence comes from Mya arenaria, assembly GCF_026914265.1. Classification (NCBI taxonomy): domain Eukaryota; kingdom Metazoa; phylum Mollusca; class Bivalvia; order Myida; family Myidae; genus Mya; species Mya arenaria. The sequence goes on from NC_069138.1 coordinate 25,841,311, forward strand.
TCATAGGGTTTTCCTGAAATAAAAATAGCACAAGAATTTATGTTATCCAGTGTTATAGATGTCCGCCTCCCATCCAAGAAGTTGAAAGTTTGATCCCCAATAAGAAAACTTTATCTATACCTCTAAAAATGCTTTCTCTCAAGGTAACAGACTTAATCATGATTCCATAAGTTAACAGTTTTCATCCTAACTGGCCTAAAGAAATTAATCAATCAGATGAAACAAGTAAAAACAAACAGAAATAAATCACAAAATGTTAGACAAGGTCCAAGGAAGCTGCTACAAGGTCAGGGTTCTCAATAAGTTTCGGTTGAACCATTTCAAATAGTAAAGTAACCGACCAGAATCTACTTTTTTTTACTTAAAATTCGCTTATTTTTTCCAAATTTGAACCAGCCCAAATGGCATGTTAACCATCCATTTTGGCCAGCAGCCAGTTCTTGGAGAGAATACTGCAGAGCTTGTAAATTTTTCTCAGTTAACAATGGAGACAAAACTCAACAATCATTTAAAGAAAGGACCCTACTCCTTATATGTTTATTGCCATATTTTGGGTTAGATGCATGGTTGTTCTGTAAATAGTTTCATGGTTTGTTAAATCAATACCAAGGTTTAAGATTTTGCATGTAAGCAACATCACTATGATAACAGCTCATACTTTGTAAGTTGGAAATCTGTAATTTGCTGATGAGTAAATGTCTCATAATTCTTGTATTTCACAGGAACCAGTGAATTCCAAAAAAAATAGCACCAATAAACCCTTGCTACATTGGATGATTGACAGTCCAAACTCTTTGTATTTCAGACCACTGAAAATTTAAAGGTTTTCATTTCTGTGATCCTTGGCTACATTCAGTCCAAATCTTCCTATTGAAGACCACTGAAAATGTAATGGTTAGAATTTCTGTGACCCTTCGCTACATTCAGCCAAAATCTTTGTATTGAAGACCTCTGAAAATGCAAACTTTTGAGTTTCCAAAATTACAAACCTTATCTCCGAGTGGTGGAACCCTCAGTCTTTTCATTGCTTTCGATCTGTTCCCTCCCTCCAGGCTTGTGGTTACATTTTGCTGAAGAAAATAGCTAATGATATTCACAATGGCATGGGAACTCAGAAGTGAATAATAAAGTGAATAATAAGTATCATACTAGGATTTTAGCCAGGGTTTAGAAAGGACAAGATGCTCTTGAAAAGGGACAGGGTCCTAAGGAGAAAAGGGACAGGGTCCTAAGGAGAAAAGGGACAGGGTCCTAAGGAGAAAAGGGACAGGGTCCTAAGGAGAAAAGGGACAGGGTCCTAAGGAGAAAAGGGACAGGGTCCTAAGGAGAAAAGGGACAGGGTCCTAAGGAGAAAAGGGACAGGGTCCTAAGGAGAAAAGGGACAGGGTCATAAGGAGAAAAGGGACAGGGTCCTAAGGAGAAAAGGGCACATTGTGCTGGTCTGTGAATAATTTGAACACTAAATTTTTCCGAAGGGCTTCAACTGATAAATATGTCAAGATTATATGAATTTATAATCACATTTTAAGTTTTAATCGAAACAATAGAAATATTTAATTATACGAAGAATTTAATTCTGTGAAGGCAGAAGGGTGCTACCATAACTACCTTGACAGTACCTAGCACCTGCAAGACAGTCCATACTATGGGTGCCTGCATGCTATGATTATTAGCAGTAACATGAAACTTTGGTGACATATTTCCCACTTAAATCAGTTTCAAAGATCTAACTAAGGGTTAAATCAAAGAAAATGAGTACCTCAACTTCATTTATGAGATGGTCAACCTCCTTGTTTGTGTAGAAAGCTGCCGTGTCAACGTGTGACCGTCGCCATACCATCCCCCGGGTCGTCTTCATTAACTGAAGGGAGGAAATAAAAAAACATGATTTCAATGGTTTGGGTCATTTTCCTGAGGATTAAAATCAGTGACATCAATATCTTATAAACAAATATTTAGCTAGATATTGAATTCCTGACCTGGCCCCAATTTCTCAAAACTTCTTAAGTCCCTTATAACAGGATTAAGCTAAGCTCACAATTTTTGTTTTTGAATAATTTGCGTAATATTTACTTCTTTAAGCGTTTTTATACTTAAGATAGGAATTATCTTTATGATAATTACAATAAACAAAATTCAATTTAAGAATGTCTTTTGGCGTATTGAAATAAGCTTCTTAAGCCTGTTTAGCTGAAGAAGTTTCAAGAAATTGGGACCTTATCAATTGGCAAAATATCGTGAAAAATAAACCCTGTTGAAAATTATTTTTCATCTTATCATGTTTCTGGAAGATTTTCTGGAATGTTTCTAATCTAATCAGCACCTTTCAAGATTATTCCCAACCTTATACTGTTTTTTGAGAAATTTTCCAAAATATTTCTAATTATCTTTAGGATTTCAGAAATATTTCTAACCTTAACATCACCTTCGAATTTCAAAAATAATTCTAAGCCTATTAGTATCTTGATAATTTTCTGAAATTTTCTCACCTTTATTAATATATCTTGATAATTTTCCGGAATATTTCTCACCTTATCATGTTTCTTGAGGATTTTGCGGAATCCAGTGAAGTTAAGGGTCTGGTAGTTTTGAAGGAGTATCAGACTCAAGTAGAACTCACTGAAGGCCAGCTTCATATCATGGAGCTTGCGAGTCCTGGAAATATGACACATATAGCTAATAATAAATTCTTGAAGTTATATACTGGTATGTATTGTCTAAATGTGGAATTCAAGGCTTTCTGTAATATATACTGACCACAGATAGAATTCATAGAAAATAATAAGAATTGCGTTAAATTGAAGTAATGTAAGGTTTCAAATGCCAAATATGTCAAATTGTTTAAGTTTTAATTAAAACACAAGAAATATTTGACGGCATCAGCATTTAATTCTACTAAGGCAGCAGGGTGCCTATGCTGGTCTCCATGAGCACACAAGGGTGCTACCATAATAGGACAGGATACAGAAACCTTTCAAAACTCTTTAGCTAAAACACTAGATACATGTAGCTTTGTTAATGTCTATGCAGCAAATAAATACTCCTTGTAAATGGTTTAATTCTCCACCTGTTAAGCTCCTTGTTTTCCTTCTCCTTGAAGAAGCCGACACTGGCTCTTCGTCGCCGCAGATGAAGGGTGGAGGGTTTTTTCTCATGCTCCGTGTAGTGTTGAAGGTCCGACTTCAGACTCGCGTACTTCCTCGTTGCCTCCGAGATCTTCTCTGAAAAGATTCACAGAGAATAATTAGTTCTGTGCATGGAAATTTTGGGCAAGAGACCTTACATGCATCTCTTAAACACATTTCGGCATTTCAGAGACCTTCTGTTACCCCCATCGCTCCCACCCATAAAATTTAATCTGATTTATATCAACCTCAAAAGTGCTCCCAGAGACTCTAATCTGGAATTTTAGACCACTTGTATAATAAATTTAACACTGTTACTTGCCAAACTAAATAACAGCAACAGTAACCCCAGCAACATATATGAATAACTTATATTACATGTACGTACACATTTCAGTCATTTGTTGTTCAAATGTTTCACAACAAAGCTTAGCAGTAATTTATTCACTGCATGTAGTAATAAGAACATGTATGTAACTTAAATTGAAACTGACAATGCTAACTGCCCCATCTTACAGTTATTCCAACTTTAACAATCAAAGAACATTGTTCAAATTGATATTTAATTATTCTATCCAGCATAATACTCAATCTAGTTCTACTCACCATAGAAAAATGTGTTGATTTTGGCAAGCTCTTTATCACAGAACTGAAAAAAGTTCTCATCAAATCTGGCAAAGTAGCGCTGAATAATACTCTCATCAGTCACTGGAAATATAAAAAAAATATTATAAGGAAGACATCAACTTTTGAAGGTGGTTGTACAAAATTGTTTCAAGACAAGCCTGCATTTTTTATGTTCCTATATTTCAAGGATGTGATTGACCTACTGACCTTGCAGTTGAAGGGCTGAAGCCATTTCGGCCATGGGTTTAGGGGGCTCTTTAGGCCCCCAATGGGAGTCAAACTGGGTGAAACACCCTGTCGCAGGAGCAAAACTGGCTTTTAAGAAGCCCTTTTAAGGGCTTTGCTGACTTCAATTTTGAAGCAAACTTGAGTATCAACAACGAAAAGCAAGCAGTTAACTTTTTTCAATCAGTAAAAAAACAACTTTGTTTTGGTCCCTTGCAGACAAATCACATCCCTGATATTTATACAAGTTACTGCACCCATTTTAGGAATTACTTCAAATATACACAAGGGTTAACACAATAATAATAAATACCCCCGGACATTATCTTAACAAATGAATGGTACTTTTCAGATATTTTTTCTACGAGGTGCAGTCAAAAAGTTCACGGACTGCCTTTGTACTGTTGTCAGTTTTTTTTTTAGGAAAAATTAAATTGTACCGAAATAAAGCAAAAACAATTTTCTAGAGGACTGTACATAAATTACTTTTTAATCATACATAAAACAATCATTTTTTACACTGCAAATAAACATATCTCACACCGTACGGATCACTTCGTACGGAAATGACGTACTGTTAACGTTCATTAATGTAATTACGTCAACGTAGGCTCTTGTGTGCTAGTTAATGCTTTTCAAAGTATTGCCCTTGAAATTCAATACATTTTCTGTGTCGATCTACCCACTTCTCAAAAATATCTGCGTACCACTCCTTTTCGTAGCTTCTTATTGCCGACCTGACGGCAAATTTCATTTCATCTTCACTTTCAAATCTGCGACCTAGTAAGTCGGCCTTTAATCTCGGAAACACACAAAAGTCCATTGGCGCAAGGTCGGGACTATACGGCGGATGTTGCAGTCTTTCATAGCCAAAAAAGTCTATTGTTAGTAACGTGTCTTCAGCCCGATGTGCAGGAGCATTGTCTTGATGAAAGATCAAATTTTCAATTTCGCAGTCAAGACGTTTCTTTCTCAATGCGTTCGTGAGATGTCTCTGCACGACCTAAAATGTCACAAACATACCCAATATGAACCCAAATCATATTAAACGAAATGCCTGGAATCAATAAGAATAAAACATTAAATTTTATAATAGTATTTGTGATCATAATTGATATGTTGATGTAACTTACTTTTTGATAGTAATCTTTATTGACTGTCTGGTCGCTAGGTACTGCATGTTGCAGGAGCATTCCCTGGCTGTCCATGAAGAAAATATACATTATTTTCTTTGATGATTTGGATCGCCTCGCTTTTTTAGGAGGAGGCGAAGATCGTCTTTTCCATACCATTGACTCCCTCTTCGTTTCAGGGTCATAAAAGTTCACCCAGGTTTCATCCGTGGTTATGATACGACTTAAGAATCGACCACCCTCCTTTCTCCAGCACTGTAGAAATTTCTCAGATGCTTCTATCCGGGTTTTCATCATTTCTTCGGTCAAAAGGCGTGGCACCCATCTTGCGCATACTTTTTTCATTCCCAAGTCCTTTGTCATGATGTTACATACATTTCCATGGCTTAATCCAACACTATCTGCTATATCGTCGATCGATTTCCGTCGATCTTCGGAAATGACACGCTGCACTCTGTCGATACTGCCACTATCCTGTTGTCGACCGCTTCTTTTATTGTCACTTACGTCTTCACGACCGTCCCGGAAACGCTTGTGCCAATCAAAAACGAGCGTCCTGGAACATTTCCTTAATCCATCCTGCGGATTCATAAATTTATATGTTTCCGTTGGTGTCATTCCCACTCTCGCACAGTATTTAATGACTGTCCTTTACTCCATTCGCTCGGATGACGTTGACGTTTCTACACCAGCGATTTCTTCCATTGCTTTAAACAATGCGCATGAATGCAATGATTTTCAAGCGATGATGTTTGTTTTGCACGTGTGTTTAGAAATGACGTTGATGTGACGTCATGTAAATTTATCCGATAAAACAGCGCCAAAATGTTGCATATCTAGCGTTAATAGCAGTGAAGACAATTTGGTAGTCGTTAATAATTCAAAGTGATCCGTAGCATAGGTTATATGTTATAATAAACATATTTTTCAATTAAAATATGGATAATATGTTATTAATTTTTATAGCAAAATGTAAAAAATTCATTAGGATTTATGTGTGACAAGAATCGTCATAGTCCGACGTCAAAATTGTGCAATATATAACCAGTCCGGGAACTTTTTGACCGCACCTCGTACTATGTCAAACAAGTTGTTTTGCTATGTCAAAGAAGTTGTTTTACTATGTCAAACGCCATAACTGTTATTGGATGGAGTGAAATGTCACACAATTGCAGGTGCACAATTTTCCATGCCAACGAACAATCCTATGAAGTTTCATGAGAAATAGGTGCAGTAGCAGAATGGAGCTAATTGTGACACAACATTTTTCAGGGAAGCAATGTGACGTGATGTGAAAGAAATCAAAATCCTGTTTAAAAGGGGTATAAAAAACATAATTTCAATCACAAACTTTGGACCAAGTAGTGTTTTGTACCTTGTTGTCAAGCTTATCATGCAATAACTAGTGTGCAAAAAGTAGTGTGTACTTGTACGGTATATATATTGAAATATTGTCGTGTTCTATCCAATATTGCTGCTTATTGCAGGGTAAATCTATATATCAATCTCCGCATTCAGTACATTACTACAAGTAAATTATTTTTCAATTTCATATCAGGTTTACCTTCCTCAGAGGGGGCCTGTTCTTGGGCTTGATACAGCATATCCTTCATCACCTGTAACAAAGTAGATAAGACTAAGGCAAAAAAAAAAAACATTGTGTGGTACAGGTTACATCATGTCCAAAAACAGGTAGGGTAGATAGGCTTTTTTTATTTATTGATTATTAAGGTATTAGGCTTTGTGTAAGAATGATAGTGTCATCATTTGGAAATGGCATTAAAGTAATTTTCAGAATAAAGCTTTAAAGGTTTTTAAACTAAATATCAAAACACACACTAACAAAAAACATTTTTTTAATCATTTTTTTAACCGACAGACTATAAAACTGGTACAGTCGGCGCCTTTTCCGTAGATAGGGTCTGGAAACCTGAATCGATAGTAATTTATTAGGTCTTAATAAAGGATTTTTTATTTGGCCTGTTTGGGGACCGAAATTCAGCCCCTTTTACTCCCAGCCAAAAGTAATATATTTTCTCCCCATAACAGCCCAAAAATGCCCTTCTCAAAAAAATAAATAAATAAATAAATTCTTGAATTTTATAGAGCCATTTAAAATGCAATTGTTTCAAATACTGCCATTTTTACACAAGTGTAAGGCTTTAAACACAAAACCATGATATTTATATGTAGGTCTACTTTTACGAATGTGGAATCAACAAGACAGGGTAAAACTATAATATATTGCATCACTTTGTATAAAATCATTGGCAGTGTTTCAGTGTTTTCATGTACCTCATACTGAATGTACTGCTTTCTCCACTCGGGCGTTATGTGGGCCCCAAGATGCTCTGCAAACTTCATCTTTACAGCTTGCTACGTCAAACTATAATAAATATGTAATTCATCAAAATGGAATCAGATATCAATGCGACAATGAGATTGATACAGCCAAGATGAACGTCAATATGGCCTAGATAGAAACAAGAGCTGTCACAGTATGTGACGAATGCCCCCGAATGTGACAATGATCTATGAACAAGGTCAGTACATGAAAAGTTGATCTTGCCTTTATGTGTCAAATACATAAGGCAAGTTATTTTAAATTGCCTCTAAACATAAAAAATACCACCCATACTTGACAACCTACACTGTTATGTCCTTATAAGCAGCATTCCATTGTGAACAAACACTTAGCGTGACCTTGAACTTAGAGGTAGGGACACGGGTCTTGCACGCAACACGTCGTCTTGATATGTGGAACACATGTGGAAGTTATTTTTAAATTATTTCCTTACAAGGGAATGTTACAGCCCGGACACGACAACTTATATTCTATGTCCTTATATGCAACACTCCATTGTGAATAAACACTAAGTGTGACCTTGACCTTAGAGGTAAGGACATGGGTCTTGCAGGCGACACGTCGTCTTGGTATGTGGAACACATGTGGCAAGTTTTTTTAAAATCTGTCCATACAAGGGAAAGTTACAGCCCGGACACGACAATCTATACTCTATGTCCTATATGCAGCACTCCTTTGTGAATAAATACTAAGTGTGACCTTGACCTTAGAGGTAGGGACACGGGTCTTGCACGCGACACATCGTCTTGGTATGTGGAACACATGTGACAAGTTATTTTAAAATCTGTCCATACAAGAGAGTTACAGCCCGGACACGACAACCTACACTCTATGTCCTTATATGCAGCACTCCATTGTGAATAAACACTAAGTGTGACCTTGACCTTAGAGGAAGGGACACGGGTCTTGCACGCAACACGTCGTCTTGGTATGTGGAACACATGTGGCAAGTTATAATAAAATCTGTCCATACAAGGGAAAGTTACTGCCCGGAGACACGAGTTATTGAGCCGGACACACGGACGGACGGACGGATAGACGGTGCGATTTTAATATGCCCACCTTCGGGGGCATAAAAATGATGAGGCCCAGTCCAGATTGAAAGAAGTAACATCAATGACGTTAGAATTTAAGATGAAATGGCCAAGACTGTTAGATGAAATGGCCAAGACTGTTAAATGAAATGGCCAAGACTGTTGGACCTTATGGCCTAAGTCAGCAAATCCGAATTTGACAAAACAGAAGGATCCCATCTCATTGAGATTGATAAATCTCACGGCCCAGATTCTTTATAATGTCTTCTTGACATTCTTAACTTAATGTCAGCCAATGTTGTATTGACTGCTTCTAATAAACATTGTTAACAGTTCCTGGCTGTGTTCTTACAGCAACACACAATGTTTTATCAGTGTAAAACTAGTAAAAGCTATGAGGTTGCGCTAATGAAAAATACATTATTTTACATATTAAACTGACAAAGACAAAATATGTTCACATATCCAGGGGTTGTCAAGACATTAGGAACAAGACATAATGGACCATTTTGGGAAATTACAGACCATGAGGTTTTTTTTTAACTATAGAATGTACCATATTAGGGGACATAAATACAGACCATATTTTATAATTTTAATTACAGTTTATTTTAACTTTATAACATATCATTTTTGGGGGGGGACTCTTCGGACCATGTATATTTGTGTGTCATGTGTTTATTTACATTTTCTAATATATGTTTGATTGCTTACTGAAATAAATTTTCATACATGCCCGATCCTTATCTTGGTCTCCGAGTTGGGGATTAAAATCCCTTGGAATAAAAAAAATCAATACAGTTTATACTTTTTTTAGAGAATTTTTTCAACAGGCACTAATGACAAAGCGAAACTACAGTATGTGAGTGAGACTAAAGTAATCACGAAATCAACTCCACAAGGGAGAAAATGACTTCATGAATTACAATTATTATTTTAAAAAAAATTGATTAATGTCAAAAGAAAACTTTTTCATAAAGTGATTAATTAATTTGTGTAATGATGATCAAGGGCAAAAAATTACTTTTTTGGAAATGAAAGAAATTAATCATATTTATTCCATTCTCTTACTGTCTGAACGTCATCATTGCTGATAGTAAGCAGAACTTTTTAATTGACTTCAGAGGAAAGTAAGTCAAGAACATCTTTTTCACAAAGGGTTTCATAGCAGTAAATATATCATTTTTTTTATATAAAAATATTTTTTCGTACTTGCCTCTAAAATTATTTTGATATTTTGCCAATTCAGACCTGCTAAAAAAATCCACCTGAATTTACAGCCTTCTGAACAAATCCCCTGGAATGATCTCCAGAAATATAATGGCATATATGAATTTTGGATTGTCATATTTGTATGTTTTCTTACATCTATTTTAATAAATTGGCATAGTTTCACAGTTTATTCATCAAGCCTTTCGAGGACATGAATATTTTACATTTTATTTTATTAAATATAAATTCAATTTGTATATCTATTTACTACAGATTTATTAACTTTAGGTGTGTACTGGTCTCTAACAACCAGTGGAATTTCATAGGAATGGTAATGTCCACAAATATGGTCTGTAATGCAGGGTTCTCAATAAGTTTAGGTTTAACCGTCTCAAATGGTAAAGTAACCGACCAGCTTCTACTTATTCTACTGAAAATTCATTTAGTTTTCCAAATTTAAACCGGCCCTATTGCCATTTGAACCGTCCATTTTGGCCGGCAGCCGGTTCTTATTGAGAACACTGGTAATGTCCCCAAATATGCTCCCAAATTTGGTCCGTAATGTCTCAAAATATGCTCCCAAATTTGGTCCATTATGTCCCCAAATATGCTCCGTTATGTCTCGTTCGTTAAGTCCGCGATTCATCCCGGGTACGAATCAATATTGGCGTGAATGAATGTGGGTACAAATGCTATTGTTTGATACTAAAAAAGACACCAACATAATCGGATTTTTTTCAAGGTCATAAACCAAAGTAAACCATTCATTTACTTTGTAACTTTTATCAGATGTCAAAGTAGTTTTTTTTCAGAAACTCAGGTCATTTCTAAAAAGTAAACAATGGTTCCTGTCACCCCTGTCACCAACTTCCTCTTCCTAAGTAGGTCAAGCGGTGATGATGTAAGTCGTTCCACGCAATGAGTTGCAGATCAAACACCTTTGCAGTTAATCGATTTGAAGAGGGGACAACTACTGTAAGTAAGTTTTCTAGTAGAATGATTTCCATTTAAACCATTAAAATATTTTCGATGTACATTCTACGCGAAACTCAAACAAATAATATAGATTTATTTTCCAGATTGCAAATTCTACAGGTTGTAAATTATTTCAAGTTTGTTTTGGAAATGTCAACCACAGCTGTCACGCAGAAAGATTTGTCAATTTAAGATACAGACAGTCAACTTTGGCAGGTTTTGCTAAGTATTCTATGTATTGCAATGTTTTGTTGAGAACATAGCTGTTTTAATCCATCTGATGACAATTGTAAATTAATCACCAATGCAGATAGGTTTGACCACCTTCCCCTTCTTCACCTGGGATTTGGAATTTTGAAGCTAAGAAGTTGTTCACACCAAACTTTCACTGATTCTTATCTTAAATGGGATCTTCTCATGAATCATAATCTGTCTTAAATTTTGTTACAGCTCACTCATGTTTATCACTGTTTTTTTGTATTTGATATGTACCATGAGATATGTTTTATACTTCAAAAACACTTAATCAGACGCATCAACCATGCCAATAATACAGTTTGTTATAAAAAAAGAGATCGTTTTTTTAAACGTGTCTTCATAGTAAGTAAATAGCTAAACCTCATATGTTGAAGGCACTGTCTAGCACTTGCCCATCTTTTTATGCCCTTAAGATAAGATATTAATTTATGGATAATAATATATGGTTTAATTTAAAAAAAATTTTTTTGCTGAAGATGCATTTAGCCAAAGGATCAATAAAGTGTTTGATTTCAATATGAACTTTGAATAGCTACTGATATTATTAAATCTGGACCAAATTATAGCTGCCATTGTTAATGCTTACAATGTATAACTGCTGTGTGGAATTCAGCATTAAATTAACAGCAATGAGGATGATAATGCTTGAGTCTGCCAATATACATCTATTTATATGGCCATAAGTGTATCTTTCTTTTGTGCACCTGTGGCAAATCAGGCAATGTATTAGTTTCACGGTAACGGAACTGATGTGGTTAGGAATTATGAAGTCTCAAATGAAAAAAAGCTTTATTTTAATACCCTTTTGGAAAGAATGATTTTTAGGTTTTATATGGAGAACTACTCTCTACTATTTACATGGAAACATTTTAATTAAACATTCCATTAATAAAATCATGGTACATGTTCATTTCTACATTGATAATCTTCTCATTCCTATATTTACAGAAAATTTACATGAAGAAATCACAGATACTTATCAATTAAGTTTATGTATTTGCATATCATGAAATTAATGATCACAAATAACTCAACTGTGAATAAAAACCCCAACTATGTAACATAGATGGTGCTTGTTCTATTTCACTTGCTTAGCATTGCAGATATGTAAGGATCATGTTGTAAGGCTTCATGTCCACTCTCTCTGAAATTACTCAACTGTGAATAAAAACCCCAACTATGTAACATAGATGGTGCTTGTTCTTTTTCACTTGCTTAGCATTGCAGATATGTAAGGATCATGTTGTAAGGCTTCATGTCCACTCTCTCTGATATGAGCATTGATCTCATAAACTCTTTACCAAACTTGGTTCATGTTTTTTATAAAGAAAAGATTCTGGCAAACCTTTGAATTGGTTAAAGTGACACTCATATTTGAAATCAATATATAATGATACACATTTATAACAAACATAATTTTTGAATGATAAACCTTTAATTATTTACTAAATAATGCATTTATGGAAAACACCATGTTTTCTGCACCTTTCTTTGAAATTTAGCACGGTATCCTTCATTAGAACCATTGTTTTCGATATTTTTTTAATTCGATATTTGGTAAATTAAAACAATTGTATCAATTGTGGTAAATATTATTTGGGATTAAGGTTGCATCTTTAACATATTTTTAGTATCTAAATGTAAATTTATGAACTTCCATTCTATTTACAGCTGATGACATCTGCTACAGCTAGCAAACCATAATTTTGTGAACAAAAACCCACATCTTAGTAGCTACCATAATAATTTGTAAGATAGCCTACATCTTACATAAATCAACATGCCTACTATGTCAACAAAGCCAGATGCGGATGTGGAGCCGGAATGTGAAGAATGGAGTTGGAAATCATTGCCAGAGCACATACTGCTACAGATATTCAGCTATCTAACGGCACAGGACCTGGCACAGGTAACCAAATCAATAATTTGTCATTTTCTTTGATTTCTCCAGGTTCTTTTTTTTAACCAATTTTGAAGCATAACATTTCAGACTCCATTTTTATATTTCGCCACATTTTAAATTTGCAACCTGCAGTATTTATGTCAAAAAGTGTACTGTACATAAGTTTGATCCTTGGTTACTCTATTACAGGCTGGACTCGTATGTAAGGTGTGGCTAAGAGTTGCATTTGATGAGCTACTTTGGAAGGACTTGTTTTATCGACACTGGGGCGTATCTCGATCCATCGTCATGGCCCCCGGCAAATATTCATGGATTCAGGTATCAGTAGAAGATTTGTTTCAGTGACTCTTACACGTTTATTGGGCTAGACATGGAACATTTTAATTTGGTGTGTTATATGAACCAACTGCTTTTCATCAGTCAAAGTTAAAACAAGAGTTCTTGTGTTCTTACATTTTTGAAAATGTGTCTTTATTTTGTGTTTAAGCTCCAGTGAGAATTGATAGACTTTCCTGATAAAGGAAGTATTGAAGTATATTCATCCCTAGAAATGGGATAAAACCTCAGAAATAGAGTGCTTGGCTGTACGTGAAAGATTGAAAAATATGACCTTTACAGTGCATTGTCCCTTTAATTTGGACTTAGTAGTGTGTGACCTGACTAAGTTTGCTATATTTAATAAAGAGTAATAAATTTAGCCCAGAATGCACAATTTTGGACTAGATATTGTTAAAATTTTAGTGGGGGCGTACCCTCAAACCCCCATTCCAACAAATAAATTTCGGTTCTGAGAACCATGTCCTTGTCTGGGTGGTCAGATTTAAATCCAAATTTTGGTATCAAAATGAATGTTTGAACTGTTGTCATATTTTGTATTCATTCATTAGCAAATTGTATTTACCATGAAGAGCATGAAAGAAGACAACAACAATGAAACTTAGATTGTTGAAAAAAAAGGAATTTTCTCTTGAAATATTGCACTTATGAAACCATCTCTTACAAAATTCTGAAGTTTTTTTTAACATGGTTATTGAATGTAAACACATTTCAAATGATTATTTAATTAGATATTTCCCAATCTCAAATCACTGAAAGCATAATGTGGAGTCAAAAAAACAAAAGCACTGTTACAATGATGGCTGTAAGAATTTTTTTATAGGAGTTTGGTTGTCATGGCAACTTATATAAATAGAATGTATTTGGATATTGGATACCGAGTGTATCTATCTGTTTCTGTTACTGGAAAAAACACTAACATAGGAATGAATAAAAAGAAGAGTTAACATGTTTTCTAAAAATGTTTGGAGTAATTTTCCTTTTTTAATCGTAATCAGACAAGTTGGAACATATGTTCATGTTGATAATGAAGAAGAAAAATAGCAGATGCATAACTGTTTTTACCCTTTTTTCTGTCCATTTTATTCATGAATAGAAACTTCATCTTTCATGCTTTTGCACAAAATTATCTTAGATATTTGACTTAAGATACAAAAATAGAAGAAACAGAATAAAGACATTGTAACTATGATAGCAAGAGAATTTCATATATGTCAGAATTGTTGTACAATAATGGAGAAATTCATAGTGTTCATGAGAAATGAACTTCCTTGTTGGGAGGAAAACTCCAAAAGTAATGGCAATGAAATTCAACCATAGACTTTTAAATTCGTAATGGAAGCCCTGGTTAAGGCTTGAGTTTATGAATATCTGGTCAAATAATTTATTATCTATCAGAAATGGTTTGATTCAGATCCAAATAATACATATAATAACTGAATTTGAGAATTTTATAGAAGTTTAATATATTTCCCATTGCCAGGCGTTCAAGCAGGCCCTTCTTTTCCCCTTCTTTTTTGTTGAGCTCCTACTTTTCCCTACTTTTTCTTTAAAAAGCCCTACTATCCCTACTTTTTTGTAAAAATAGTTCGAGAAATAATAGAAAAGTTTTAACTAAACACATTGTTGAAATTATCTTAATCTTAATTTTAATAAGAAGCAATTTCTAGTATTTTTGTAGGATAAGTTTTACGCAGTAGGTCTCCAGTGCTTTTTATTCAAGAGGGGTTCTGTGATGAGAAGGAGTGGTGCATGTTGACAAGACTGAGACACCATTTCCTCATCCTGTGGCTGAATCCATCTTGAAGCTCTGGTTTCTAAGCAAAGATCACTACAAGTACATCACAATTGATGAATAGTTTAAGTATCATAATTTGCATTCAAAAAAGTTAGTGAAGAGCCCTACTATTACCTACATTTTCAAAAAAAATCCTCCTACTTTTATCCCATCTATTTTGTTATTGGTCACTTGAAAGCCTGCATTGCCAAAAAAGTATACCTTTCTCTGTTGGTAATTTATTTTTGCTTTATTTTACAGTTAAAAAACACAAAATATTTTTTTCATATGGCCTTCTAAATAAATTAATCAGAATTCATCCAAGTATCACATAAATGGGTACATTCAGTGAATGTTGAAAGTTTGTGAAGGGATTTAGCATAAGAATTATGGAAAGGTGCTGTACATGATGTCCATTTTTGGAAGCACCTATCTGCCCTCATGCAAACAAGCATTGGACCCTTTTGTCTTCATGGAATTAAATGCTCAAGACAGTCAAATATTCCTTTTGTATGGATGAAAACTTATAACATGTTTATAAATATATATACAAACAAGACATAAATGGTAGTTAAAACCTAATATTACTTCTGTTCAATTAAAATGATTCCCTAACAATTTTTGTCAAATGCATTAAGTTCTTCATAACCTGACACCATTTAAACACTAAAAGCAGCCTGTCCCTTTTCTGCAGCAGCCTGTCCCTTTTCTGCAGCACACCGTCCCTTTTCTGCAGCACCCTGTCCCTTTTCTGCAGCACCCTGTCCCTTTTCTGCAGCACCCTATCCCTTTTCTGTAGCACCCTGTCCCTTTTCTGCAGCACCCTATCCCTTTTCTGCAGCACCCTATCCCTTTTCTGCAGCACCCTATCCCTTTTCTGTAGCACCCTGTCCCATTTCTGCAGCACCCTGTCCCATTTCTGCAGCACCCTGTCCCTTTTCTGAGGCACGCTGTCCCTTTTCTGCAGCACCCTGTCCCTTTTCTGAAGCACCCTGTCCCATTTCTGCAGCACCCTGTCCCTTTTCTGAGGCACGCTGTCCCTTTTCTGCAGCACCCTGTCCCTTTTCTGAAGCACCCTGTCCCATTTCTGCAGCACCCTGTCCCTTTTCTGAGGCACGCTGTCCCTTTTCTGCAGCACCCTGTCCCTTTTCTGAAGCACCCTGTCCCATTTCTGCAGCACCCTGTCCCTTTTCTGAGGCACGCTGTCCCTTTTCTGCAGCACCATGCCCTTTCAAAACCTGACTCAAACTTTATTCCAGGGTTCAATGCAACATGATGGTAACCCCCTTATATAGCAATAGAAAAAGTTATCCTGTCCATCTCCATAGCTCAGTGGTAGAGCATTGGTTGTGGGTTTGCAAGGTTAGGCGCTCAAACTCTGGCTGCATCAAACCCAAAGACATCAAAATATGAATCCCTTGCCTATAGTGGTTGGCATAAAAAGGGTTGTACAGGGAAAATGGTGTACTCAGTACTGGTTCAACCCAGAAGAGCTGTATCCTGTGTATCAGTGCAGGGCTTTTTCTATAGTACCCACGGGTCCGACTATCGGACCCATTCCCAAAGCAAAATATAAGATATTTTTCCCAATCTTCAGAAAAAAATCCCAATCAAAAAAAAAAAAAATTTTTTTTTTTTTTTTTTTTTTAGAAATTCTTTTTACCTATACTGGTTCATTTTCAACATCCTAATAATTATGTGATGTGAAGATTTTTTGGTAATTGAACTCAGAAGTCATTGATTTTCATCACATTCAGTGATGAGTATAAAATATTATCTGTCATGATTTATTGCAATAGATATTTACACCCCAAGGATTGATATTTCAGCCATTGTGGGTCTTTTAAAGGGAAAATAAACTAATATTAAATCATTTCCTAATTCACAGGAGACTAGACAGCTTTTTGTTTTCACTGTAAAATTTCCCAATTTCCGCATTTTCACGACGCAAAATTTCCCAAAATGTCTAGGGTCTTTTTCCCAAAATGGGCAGAAAAAGCCCTGCAGTGCTTTAAATCAACCATGTAAAAGAGCCAAAAGGTATATTCCCAATGAGCACATGGATCTCTAATATCTAATTAGGTTTCTTCAAGTCTTCTTATTCAAATGTATCTGGATTTGACTGCAAATTGCTGTCATATCTATCTCATGGCACTCATGGCATTTAAAGACAATTTAAGTCATAATGGCGTCACAGCAGGGTCAAGCCATAATTCAGTCACGCAAGACCTTGCTAAACGCAAATAAACAATCTTATACTTTCTTTTACTTTGTTTCAACAGATTTTATTGAACTTAAGGACACAGCATACCAACATAATTACAGACTATTATAACAGTACTGTAATTCAAGGATTGAAACAGTAGAAAAAGCTATTATAGATCCTTTCCTTCTCTCAATTGTACTCTTAATTAACATTAAATGCAGGAAGTATTTAAAGAAAAAATCCTTTACAGGCTGAATAATAAATACCATACAGCAAGCTTAGAGTAGCTTTGGAGTTAAAAAATACAGTTAAATATATTGAAAATCTAGTTAATGTTGAAGAAATAGTTATCATAATAGAAAACTATTTATAAAAAGAAGAAGAGATTAATGATAACAATACCGGTAGCAGGTCTGATAAAACTGACAATTTGCCGGTTTGGACTAAGTTTGATCAACATGTGGACCGATTTAAATAAAGGAAAATGGCTCAAAAATCGGTCTCAAATGTGTTCATTTTTTTATATTTTTGTTCCAAAATCATCAGTAAAAAAAGTAGAAATTATGATACTCAAAACATTGTTTGTTATTCACTCATCTCTAGTCCTTGAGGGCAATAACTTTACTCCACATTAGTTGACTTAGCTGTATTATTTCATCAAAGAGAAGTCGACTTTGCCGTCTTTTTTCATGTAAACCATTTATTGTCTGACTTTTGCTACGAAGAGCTATAGTCATTTAAAGGACTGGACAGATGATACAGTTGCAAGAAAAATAGAAAATTGTCAAAAACTTACATGAAATTGATATCTTTGTGAACAAAGTTGAAACTTAATTTTTGATGTATCACATCGCTTACCACAGTCATGCATCTTTTGCAATTTTTAAAATTGGTATATTTATCTGTTCTCATCACGTGACTCATAAAATGCCTAATATACTCTTTATGGCTTCCCAGAAAAACAGACATTGCAAGAAAGCTTGAAATAGCTGCTAAACAATGTAGACACAGAGCCCAACAGATCAACATCGGTGATAATACTGATCAATTAAACTCTAGGCTTGTTTTGAGGAAATACTGTTTTTGCTGATTTTGGGACCATCTGGTGTTGAGTCCCTTAAAAGGATGTCATTAATATTCCGCGAAAGCCATAAAATTTTAAATTAATTATACCAGTTCTGCTATTTAAGTATATAAACAGCAACATGCTTGATTAACTGCTGAGACTGAAGTAGAGTGCTGCTTACATCACTTTAAGACAATATTTTGAAAAATAAGTTGTCGCCATTTGTCGCAAATGAGAACGATAGTGATTGCCAGAGGGAATGATATACAGTACACTTATAGTCATGCCACAGAAACTCTAGATGAAGATGGTCACAGACCGATTGAGATTTCAAGATTTTAGAAGCCCTCACTGGTAGTAGTAATAATATTGATACCTGTAATGATAATAATTATTATAGTAGATACTAATATTATCATTGGTGTAAAAGGAGAAAAAATGGAACGTTGTGTTTTAAACTTTGCCTTTGAATGTTACAAATTGTGTTCCAGGAATACAAGAGGTTACTGTATCACACGCCATCCGTGGAGAGCGAGGTTCTGAAGCAACATACAGACCAGGTTCTACACGTCAGCTTCTCACACAACGGGAAAATGTTTGCTACCTGCTCCAAGGACGGCTTTATTAGGGTAAAATGTTTTGTTTTATCTCATTCTGTGCAAAATGCAAAAGCCCTTAAAGGCCTGAAGCTTGTAAAAAATCTTCTGGGCCTATTGAAATAGTCCAAGGGCTTGTACTTGATTATTTTGGCTTTTAAAGCTGCACTATTACAGATTGATTGTTTTGACAACTTCTTTATTTTTTTGTCTTTGAATGAGCCTATTTTTGCTTTAATGTCTTAAAACCAGTGATATATAAGGCTACTGACAAAAAATCAGATTGCAATTTATCATATTTAAGTTAAAAATTCATGTTTTATGGCTAAAAGCATTACTAATGCTTTAAGAAAAATGAACTTTTTTGGCAGTTTTACTTCAACATTTGCATTTTTTTCCATGTGAAATATCTAATATGACTACGGTAAATTGAAGGCAAGATACCCAAATCAGCCAATTCTGAGACAACTTTTTCAGGATGTTTCAAAACTGACAATCTGTAAGGTTGACATACAAAAAAGTTGTATGTGTCTTCAAATTTCCATTCTTGCCTATGAATTCAAATTATTGCATCAGACAATTTGCCAACATAGATGTTGGCATTTTCTGTAAAATAGGCTTGGTAAATCTTTAGAAAGGAATCAATACTTGTTCACATGGCCTCTCACATGTTTTAATATCTCGCAGATGTTCTACTGCCCTAACTTGTTAATAACTTGCTATCCCGTGTTTAGCACATGACAAATCTATTGTTTGACACTGGCAGTACTATAAATAAAACTGTAAGACCTTATGAAATGAAATGTTTGTTAATGGTAACCAAGGAAAAAAACACAAGGTAAAATTACATTTCCAAATATTTCAGATAAATAGGTCAGTTCTTATTATTACTACAAGTACATTAACACATTTTACAGGGCTATTATGTATAGAATACTTGTAACAATATGTTATCGTATAAATGTGTATAACAGCTTTTGTATCCCTTTATGTGAAATGTATCTTGTGATAATAACCCTATAAAACTTTAACATTGGCCTTAACTCAAAAAGCATTTAAAGGTTTTTGAATGAAACTTGGTACACATGCTGCTGATCCAATATGCAATGCACAACAAGTTTCATAACTCTTGCTTGAATAATTTTGCTTTATGCACCTTGTTGTTTCACTGAATGAAAACAACAGCCAACAAGTTTGAGTTCGTTCAGGGGCACTCCTGATTATATTACACACTAGCTATGAACAAGAGCCTTGGGTTTTAATTAGCTCCACTGGCCGAAGGCCATGGAGCTTATGTCGTCACAGATTGTCCGTCATGAGTGCGTGCGTGCGTGTGTGCGTGCGTGCGTAAACTTTTACTTTAAACGACATCTCCTCTGAAACTGATAAGCGGATTTTGACAAAACTTCACAGGAATGTTCCTTTGGTGGTCCTTTACCAAAATTGCTCAAATGGTTCCGGTCCATTGCACAATATGGCCGCCAGAGCTAAAAATAGCAAAATCTTTAAACGACATCTCCTCTGAAACGGTTCGGCAGATTTTGATGAAACTTGACAGTAATGTTCCTTGGGTGGTCCTTTATTAAAATTGCTCAAATGGTTCTGGTCCATTGCACAATATGGCCGCCACAGCTAAAAATAGCAAAATCTTTAAACGACATCTCCTCTGAAACGGATAGGCAGATTTTGATGAAACTTGACAGAATTGTTCCTTGGGTGGTCCTTAACCAAAATTGCTCAAATGGTTCCGGTCCGCTGCACAACATGGCTGCCAGGGCAAAAAAATAGAAAAACCTTTAAAGAACATCTTCTCAGAAACCGATGATCAGATTTTGATGAAACTTAACAGAAATGTTCCTTGGATGGTCCTTTATCAAATTTGCTTCAATGGTTTCGGTCCACTGCACAAGATGGCCCCCAGAGGTAAAAATAGAAAAACCTTTAAACGACTTCTCCTCAGAAACCGATGATCGTATTGCAATGAAACTTGACAGAAATGTTACTTGGGTAGTCCTTAACCAAAATAGCCCAAACAGTTCTGGTCTGCTGCACAACATGGCAGCCAGAGCTAAAAATAGGAAAAACCTTTACACCACTTCTCCTCAGAAACCGATGATCAGATTTTGATGAAACTTGACAGAAATGCTCCTTGGGTGGTCATTAACCAAAATTTGTTAAATGGTTCCAGTCCACTGCACACCATGGCTGCCAGAGCTAAAAAATAAAAAAAACTTTATACGACTTGTCGTCGAAACCGATGACCTTTTTTCGATAAAACTTGACAGAAATGTTTGTTTGGTGCTCCTTTACTCAAATTGCCCAAATCATTTCAGTCCACTGCACAACATGGCAGCCAGAGCTATTAAAGTAAAAAAATTTTTTAAATAACTTCTCCTCAAAAATTGATGATTGTATTTCTATGAAACTTGACGAAAATGTTCGTTAGGTGGTCTTTGCTTGAACCTTTTGGCCAGTGGAGCACAGGCACTGATGTGCCTCTTGTTTAAACTGATTTTATTCAACATATATATATCAAACATCAGATTGCAACATTATAATATACTGTTATACATATGATATATTATAAAATCCACATATCAATATCTTATCCCGCCCAAGCACTGTGGGATGGGGAGGGGGAGAGTGGGGGAAAGGCACACCAAGGGGATTAAGAGAACTGCAAATACCCCTTCTGGGCAAATGGCACTAGCCTTCAAGCCCTGCACTGGTAAAATGCTTTTCAGGCTTCCTCAAATTATGGATTTCGTAGAGCAGGGCTTGTTGAGTTTTTTTATGCTAAGCACTTGTGCAAGAATTCTGGATTGTTCATTCTGAACACTAATTTCTATAATGCCTGATTATGTTGTCGAAAGCCCACCTTTGGAACACCTATATGTAGTGATGTTCCGATGAACGATTATAATCGAAAATCGATTG
Source organism: Mya arenaria (assembly GCF_026914265.1). Lineage (NCBI taxonomy): Eukaryota > Metazoa > Mollusca > Bivalvia > Myida > Myidae > Mya > Mya arenaria. Next base: position 25,863,086 of record NC_069138.1, read on the forward strand.
GTTGGGCCTGAAATCGGCAACAATCGAATGTATTTGGTTATAATCGATCATCTAAAAAAAATTGAAAAAAAATATAAGTAAGTGTTCAGACGTTATCTTTAACGAAATGGCAGATGCAAGCCACAATGAGCAAGTAAAAATGAACTATTTTTGATATAACACTTAATAACTTCAATCATAGACATAACGTATATGCATATAATGATTAAGAGTTTAATAATTGTGCATGAATAAAACTTCACTTTAGGTTTTATCTAGTATTTTAAAAAAAACGATTGTACTATCGATAATCGGTTACTTGAGTGGAACCGATTATCGATTGTAAAATTGGAACTGATTCCCAACACTACCTATAATTGTTGTCAAAATTCCTGTGGTTGAAGTGTTCTACGAGTCAAAAATCCTTTGAAGCAATTGGACAATTTCCCAGTTCAGGTTTTCAACGGGCCTTTTAAACACTGCCTGATGGAAATCTGTCTGAAGTCCCTAAGATGATCCCCCTTCCCCGGTTTCCTACCCTCTAATATTTGCAGGTGTGGTATGCAGGATAACATGAAAATACATGCAGTATTTGTGTAGTATGATTTAAACATGTTATCAATTCTGACAGGTGTGGGATGCTGCATACCCAACGTCCATCAAGTACAAGGCAGATATGCGCAAGTTCACGTGGAAGTACACACAGTATTCACAGTTCAACTCAACTGACAGCCTTCTCCTTGTATCTGGTGTACACTTCGGCTCGCTGAGTACTTCCGGGGAAATTGCTGTCTTCAGTTTGGATGGTAGGGACAATTAAGTTATCATATGTCTGATCCTATGTCATCCTTGAACATTATACAATAATCTTTATACTTAATATCTGAATGTCTGTAGTATGTATTATATGGGCTGAAGGCTTAATAACATGGTACAGTACACATCCAAGAGTAGGCATATCAATAGCAAGATCCAAAATTTTACTGAAATATTTCTGAATCGTGACTTGTTGACCAACTGCAAATAATGAATGAGACTTGACATTGGCTTGGATTGATTAATTTGCATTATACAGATAAATGTCTGCATGTTTGGTAAACAAGTCGTTAAAGCACTCAATTTTACCATCAAATCCCGGGTTTGATACCTTGCCTGGGGGTATGTGAGTGTGGCTCGTGGTCACCAAGCCAGATAAGTGGGTCTTCTCAGGGTACTCTGGTTTCCCCAGCAATCAAAGGCCACACCTTTGTACAATATCATTGAAGCGAAGAAGACTTAAAGCTGCACTCTCACAGATTGAACGTTTTGACAACTTTTTTATTTTTTGTCTTGGAACGAGCCAGTTTTTGCGAAAGTCCATGGATACCAGTTATATAAGACTTCTGACAAAATATCAGATTGCAGATTTTTATTTATAAGTTCAAAATTGATATTTTATGCATTTTTTTAAACCATTAGTAACGGTTTAAGCCATAAAACATTAATTTTCAAACAGAAATATAAAAAATCTACGATCTGATTTTTTGTCAGCTATCTTATATCATTGGTTTGCAGTTATTAACGCAAAAATTGGCTCTTTCCAAGTCAAAAAATAAAAAAAAAGCTTTAACATAAATATATATATATATAATTTTTTTACAAATAATAAATTAACATATATATATAAATTATAGGCCTGATTGTTTAGAACTTGGGTAAAGTTAAATGTGTGATTAATGACATCGTTGTTAACTTAAAATGCCAACTTTTTTACATTGAGCTCATATTTAAATAAAACAAGTAAAACTGAAACAGCTGCCTCAAATTTTGTTAGGAACACTGTATGTCCTTGAAACTTCCAGAGCAGTACAGATGTGAAAGTTTACAACAATGATGTTAATAACTGTTTTAACTTCATCATGATTAACTTTCACAAAGTTCTGAACAATCAGCCCATTTAATGGCATAGTTATTGAACAATACTACCACACTGCAGGTGAGTTTGTGATGCAGAGCCGTATGATAAACAAGCCGTACGATGTGTTTGGAACATGGTATAACGACTACTACCTGCTGTCGGGAAACCTCCACTGGACCGGACATCTCAACTCGTGCTCTGCAATCTGGCTGAATAAAGTGAGTTTGTCTTAGTTTTAACATTAATTTTTTTAGTCTATTAGGATTTCCATATAAAAAATCTTAAGAAATCATTTCAAAATGCAATTATTTAGACTAAGGTTTCTTTTTTTATTTGTCACAACAGTTCTAATTTTCTTTTTGCTAGGTGTGTGTCACCATACGTTTTGCTATGCCTTCAGGATAATTGAATTTAACACATTCTCTTAAATGGCTGATTCTTGGAGTAGGCATTAACAGTTTTGAGTATTTTTTCATATTTGTGTCATATAATTCAGGCATATTTGTGTCATATTATTCAGGCATATTTCTGTCATATAATTCAGGCATATTTCTGTCATATTATTCAGGCATATTTCTGTCATATTATTCAAGCATATTTCTGTCATATAATTCAGGCATATTTCTGTCATATTATTCAGGCATATTTCTGTCATATTATTCAAGCATATTTCTGTCATATAATTCAGGCATATTTCTGTCATATTATTCAGGCATATTTGTGTCATATTATTCAGGCATATTTCTGTCATATTATTCAAGCATAAGTATGCCATATAAGTAAGGCATATTTCTGTCATATCATTCAGACATATTTTTGTCATATTATTCAGGCATAAGTATGTCATATAAGTAAGGCCTATTTGTGTCGTATCATTCAGGCATACTTCTGTCATATTATTCAGGCATATGTATGTAATATAAGTAAGGCATATTTGTGTCATATTATTCAGGCATATTTCTGTCATATTATTCAAGCATATTTCTGTCATATAATTCAGGCATATTTCTGTCATATTATTCAGGCATATTTGTGTCATATTATTCAGGCATATTTCTGTCATATTATTCAAGCATAAGTATGCCATATAAGTAAGGCATATTTCTGTCATATCATTCAGACATATTTTTGTCATATTATTCAGGCATAAGTATGTCATATAAGTAAGGCCTATTTGTGTCGTATCATTCAGGCATACTTCTGTCATATTATTCAGGCATATGTATGTAATATAAGTAAGGCATATTTGTGTCATATCATTCAGGCATATTTTGTGTCATATCATTCAGGCATATTTGTGTCATATCATTCTGGCATATTTGTGTCATATTATTCAGGCATACCAGGAGACAGGGTCTGAGGAGGAGTCTGTTGTGATGCGACTCTTCAAGTTCTCCAACATCAACGCAAGTTCCATTCGAACCATCATGGTTGCCAACTGCCTGGAGGAGGAAACCAGACAAACTCCTACAGGTAGCCTTACACTTGTCTGGTTCTCTTTTAATCTTATTCCTTTTTTAGAAAAAAAAGGTTGAGGTATTGTGAAAGTCTAACTTGTTGTTGTTGTTGTTGTTGGGGGCATGCCAACATTTAAAACACATGTTGCCAGATACCTGACACACATGTTAAGCAAGACCCATAACTTTGGCTTTAATGGATATTGGGTTATGCTACAGAAATAACAACAGACCAGTATTATCAATAAAATAAAATTTCATGTTAAACTAAGACTTTAAATATTGAAATAGCAATGATGTTGTCCTTTTTCAAATATTGTTAAAGCCATGCTGTTGTCAGTATAGTCATTGTGGGTAACAATGGGTAAGATGAATAATCTATTATGATTAACTCATAAAATATAAAAAAAAAATCTGAAAATTAAAATGGGTTCCCATCCTCAGCTATGTCCCTTAATAAACTGGAAAGCGTTGCTGCAGATGAGTATCTTGTTAACAATTTGCTGCATCAAGAGAAAAAACATGTAAGCAGAAGTTTTGTTTTACAAATATAGACTTTTTTTTATCATCGTCTAGTTTTCAATGAATTTAAGGATCGTTCTGTAAAATTATATTTTTTGTGATTTTTAGAGGAGAAAAGTGAAGACCTGTCATCAAAAGAAAACCAGTCTCTAATTGATGAACAGTTAACCAATCAGGAAGATGATGAGATGCAGGAAATGGAACCCAACAAACCTTTAGACCCAAAAGAATATGAAATGGAAGCAAGTAAACCAAAGACATCAAAATCTCTTCAGGGAATCCAGGTGTTTGAAAATGGAGAGTTCATTACAAAATATCTGGAAGTTGACCCAGATGTTCCCAATGATAAACTGAACTGTACAATTGAATACAGCAATGACTACCGGCAGGCCCAGAGCCCTAAGAAACGACTGCTACAGAGACCATGTGGTTACCATTCTGACACAAATGATAACCTACCTGCCTCAGAAATAAGTGAGCAGAGCAACAATGGACACTCGAGCACGGATTCATTCGACCAGAGACAGCTTCTGTCAGAAATCGAAACAGGTATTAAACTGTTCAGTAAACTCTGGATAAAATGAACTCCTTGGGTCCTTTCAGATGTGTTCTTTATATCCAGAGTTTATGTTTTGTACAAACTTATTTTCTATATCTGTAGTGTGTATAACAAACTTATTTATATAACATACAGGGCTTGTAAGCACTTATCAAATATTCAAGTATTGAAACTACATTTCATGGCATTATTTTTTTAAATGAACTTCATCCTATTCAATTTTGCTTTTACATTTCATCTTATTATTTATTTACAGCAAATTACTTGTATTCCTTTTTACCTCCTTTTAGAGAGTTTTAAGGAACAATAAGTGTAGATCATTGTAGAAAATAAGACAAGTTCATAAAAGCTCATTTTTGGCCTTGCCATTGTGTTGTTAAGTTTAGTTTAAACTTATTTATTTTACGATTGTGAAGTTATTACAACATTAAATTAATCACTCTCCTTGGCACGATGTTAGCGAGAGTGTGGTTTTGTGTTGTGGGGGAAACTGGAATACCCAGAGGAAACTCACTTGTCCGGCTTGGTGAAAACAAACCAAACTCACTTGTGCCCAGACCTAGAATTGAACAAGTGTCGAAAGCAGCTGTTTCTTTGTTCTGCTTAACAGTTATGGAATTTTGCTGCACCCTGTCCCTTCCGTAGCACCGTACTGCCCCAAAGGAGACCAACACAGGCACCCTTATGCCTTGTTAATATTTCTTAAGTTTAGATTAAACTTATAATGCTATTTCAATAAATACAGCACATGGCACTATACGGTAGTTGAAACCTAATATTACTTTAATTGAACATATTTCCTACTATTTTCTGTCAGATTATGTTCAAAATTTCACAGCCCGATACAATGTGCTTTTTTCTCATTTAGCACCCTGTCCCACTTTTACAGGAGACGGCCCTTTTTAAAAAATTGGCTAAAGCCCTAAGTATATTTGTTTGTTAAATTTTGATATTGACAAAGCAACTGATTGCTTGTTGTAGAAAGATGAGGCAAAGTTGATGGTAAATTATCATAGCATTAGCATAGTTGAAGCCTTTGCCATAACAAAAGAATGTTCAGAAAAATCAAATGAAATTTGGTACACATGTTTCCAAACGATAAAAAACCTGTACAGAAAGGACCATTCAGCTGGCTTATTAAAGTGAGTTATGTGTCTTTTTCTACTGAAAAAAGACGAGTGTTGACATTCACTTTGTGGCACTCTTGTTTCCTTCTTTGGGGACCAGTGCCTGAGCCAATATTGATTTGATTTTGATATGAATTATGAATTTATGCCTCTATATGTCCTGATACCTGTTAGTACATTATGAATGCTTGTAAGAATGATCTTTATATTTTTATTCTTCCAGCAAGCAGACCAGGTAGTAGTAGGTCCCAGACTGAAGATATGCAGACAAACCAGCCATTCCCCACTAGCATCACTAACCAAGAACGGATGGTTATTTCCAATAACCAAAAGATCTTTATGCCCATTAACAGATCTGAAGACTTGGTAGCAGCCTGTGAAACAAGTTCAAGTTCTTCTAGTATTGCTGGTGCAGTGAGTCATTCTGATGTTGAGTTGCCTAGCCACGGTTATCAAGGGTTTGTGTTCACTAGTAACAAGAAAAAGGTTAAACTGCCAAATGTCCCATTTGACTGCGGAGTTTGGAGAGATAACACTAGTGAAATGGATATTCAAGAAGTGCCCTTAGATTCAAGGCAGTTAAATAGAAGAAAAGTATCGGGTGCGGAAAATAATGTTTTAAATACCACTGGATCAAGTTCAGATACCGCTGTCCCATTTAATGTCAACGCTGTTGTTGGGGAGTCCCATGCTGAGGCTTTATTTGCTCCGGACACTGGACAACAGTCCCTGGAAGCGTCAACTTCATCAGTCGCAACGTCATCTCTGAAGAGAACTCTCCATGGGCAACAACAACAACAGGGCGAAATCTGCAGAGACCCAAGAACATGTGACTCCCAGTCTAGTCAGCACTCATGCGATGATAGAAGTGAGTCAAATGATGATCTGGGTGAACGGAAAATCAATTTCTGTTGTGTTGACTACAAAAAGAAAAAGGTGAATCCTATTAGAATGCGTTCTGATTATCGGTTTAGTGTTGAAAAATTGAACGTTGCAGAAGAAAAAATGGATGCACAAAAAGTTGAAACTTCAAAAGCTCAGTCCGATCTGAGTGCAATTGCAGCAGAAGATTCTTGTCTAAATCAAACTAGGCAAAACCCTTCTTGTAGTCAAGTGACTGGTTTTGAAGCTGATCTTAAACCAGTCAAACCAAAAATTGAGACTGGTTTACAGAATGAGAGCAAGAGCTCTAAATGTACCACAAGTTGTGCTGGTAAGGTCACCCAGTCTAGACTGTGCTTAGGAAGTGCTAACTTATCTCAGGAAGAAATGGATACCCAGTCAGTTTCTGACATACTTGTAAATAACCAATGTCTGCCTGTAAGAACTCAATGTCATAACCAATCAGCTGAAAACAGTGCAGCAGTTAGTGTTCCAACAGCAACTGTCAGACCACGACCAAACATATTTGACATAGAAATACCTGAAAGACATTATAAAACCAGAAAGTCAGGAAATGGAAAATGTAAGAAAATCAAAGACAAGTACTTGATCTTCACAAAAGGCTCAGAGACTTATACTCCCCATCAGATTGGAATAAAAAGAATCAAACCATTCCAGGCGTTGGGCAAGGATGGGTCACGGTTGTTGCCGAATGTGACTGAGACAACGTACAATAATGAGCAGGCTGGTGACACGTATGACGAGGTGGATCACTTGATTGACATGCATGGCCACATCATCGGGATGACCTTGTCACCTGACCACAGGTTTGCATATTGCAATTATGTTTTGATTTTTTCATGGAGCTTTAGCCTGACACAAGCATGCAAAATTATATTCATTGCCCCAATACGAGGCTGATGGGTCGGTTGGGGGTATGTTGAAAAATCTTAAGCGTAGTGTAACGAGTTGAAGTATCATGTTTCTTACATCTAAATTACTCACTGTAACTTGGTTGGCAGAACAAAAAGTAGTTAATATTATTATAATTTTATATTTTCTTTAAAAATCTGTCAACTCTCTAAATGGTGAATATTACACAATTAATACCAAAATAAAATGGTGTTTTTAGCTTGATCCTGTTATATTAGAAACCTGATATTGTTCCAGCTGGTGCCTTGGCCCAATTTAAGTCCCTTATTACAGGATTATAAGCTAAGCTCACTAGTTTTATTGTTTGTTTTTTGTTTAATATTTACATTCTTGAGAGTTTTAGGAGTAGAAAGGAAATGATTTTCATGAGAATCACCAAAATCTATTTTTACTTTAGTAAGATCATAATTTAGTAAGAAGTCTAATTAAATCAGCTACTTGTTTAATAACATTCAAGATATTGGGCACTACGGTCCTTTTAAATTAATGGCTATAACTCATTATTTTATGCTTGTTTATAATTGTATAAACCTTATTTACAAGGTCATGGTTAAAATATTTTACTCAATTTTCCACTGTATTAATATTGTCTTACATTATATGTATACAGATAATTCAGATATATATTTTCAATTTTGTATTATTTAAAAACTATTCACTACAGATACTTGTATGTGAACTCTCGTCCTTGGCCGAAGAACTACTTCATCGAGAACCCACTATATCCACCGCCGATTGCTTCAGAAATCGACATTCACGTTATTGATTTACTCAACATGCGAGAAGTTGGAACAATGCATCGTGCTCATAAAGCCTACACGTCTAATGATGAATGCTTCTTCATCTTCCTTGATGTGTGTGAAGAGTATGTTGCAAGGTAAGTGCTTTGAAACAAAGTTGGGAGGGGGGAGGGGAGTATATAATAAAAGTAAGCTTGTCAAACTGTCAGTCAGTCTCTTATAATCACATTATCACTCATGAAAGGACTGAAATGAACACATAAGTTAAAACCATTGAGTTACAGTCAAGTTTGCCTTCGGATACGATCCACCACTGTTTGATGGAGTTATTGCCCCTTTTGAAAGAATTAGTTTACCATTCCATTTTGTACTACATGATGGTTGCTGAATTCATGGGAAAACCCAGATTAAATTAGTTCTGAAAAATGAAAATTGAGTCCAAGGTAAAATGAGTGTGTTGTTATATTTGTAACAAAGTACACATTGTGATGTGAAATGTTTGTTGTTTCTGAAATTGTATACCTACTTGAAATTCTTCTTGACAGTGGTGCCGAGGATAAGCATGGATATCTCTGGGACCGTCATTACGGGCTCTGTCTCCACAAATACCTACACACCGACGTTGTGAACTCTGTGGCGTTCAACCCTGCTGACCCGGAAGTACTGGTCACCGTTAGTGATGACTTCTCCATCAAAATATGGAGGTCTCTTAGCCGTGAGAAAGAGGTTTGTACACATTTGATGTCTTGATTAGTTAACTTACTTGGATGTTTAAAGCTGCACTCTCGCAGATTGAACGTTTTGACAACTTTTTTATTTATTTTTAGTCTTGAAACGAGCAGTTTTTTGTGTAAAAATCTGAAAACCAGTGAAAACCAAAGTTGATGTTTTATGCATTTTTCTTAAACCGTTAGTAATGGTTTAAGCCATAAAACATTAAATTTGGAATGGAAATATGAAATTATGAAAATCTGCGATCTGATCTTCGTCAACAGTCATTCATCCCTGGTTTTCAGATATTTATGCAAAAATTTGCTAATTCCAAGACAAAAAGTAAAAAAGTTGGAAAAACAGTAAATCTGTGAGAGTGCAGCATTAACATTATTTGGTTTAAGGTTATTTCCATACATTGCAATGTCCAAATCCATTTTACAGATTTAAAAAAAAATAGACAAATTAATATACATGTACGTTCTATTTAGTCAATAAAGAAAGAAAAACTGTCCCATGTCTATTTTGGAAATGCATGTTATTCAGCTTCTCACTTATTATAATGACATTGGTGTCGTAGACAGCATGCAAATTTATTAACCTTAGTGATAATTCAAAAACATTTTAAGCTATTCACATGAAACTTAGTTAATGTGTTGCCGAAGACTTTAATAATATTAAAAATTTGCCTTTATGGACTGAAACACAACAACATGGCATATATTGTGTATCAAAAAAATTTCAGTTTATGTAGATAACGATTGTATTAATATTGCCCCAGGTGGTGAAGGCCTTCAATCGGGAGCACAGCATTCGACTGAAGCACGTCCAGGCCATGGTATCAGACACAGCCTCATATCCAAACAATGACGTGGTTCACAGGCTTGGTATAGATTTGTAAGAAGAGAATGCTTATGAACAGCTACAATGCAGCTCCACTATAGCTCCACTGCCCTGGCTTTTAACTAAGAAGAGAAGAGGAATGGTATTAACAGCTCGACTTAACTCCACTGCCCTGCCTTTAACTAAGAAGAGAAGAGGAATGGTATTAACAGCTCGACTTAACTCCACTGCCCTGCCTTTAACTAATATAAGAAGAGAATGTGTATAAACAATGACTTGGTTCACAGGCTCAGTATAGATTTGTAAGGAGTTAAGGGGTATAAACAGCTCCACCGCAGTTCCATGACTGTTAACTTTATAAAAAAGCTTCATGGAATTACGGGTACACATTTATAATCCCTAAAACAACAGGAACAGCAACAGCAGCAGGAACAGCAACAACAACTACAGCTATGTGCACAGTGCAAGTCCCCATAGTTTATTTCAATCAATAGATTACGAAACCTAGTGAAGAAGTTATACAGTTGAAACCAGTTGCCTCAATATCGCTTGGCCTGATTTCCTTGTTGGCTCGAATTGGATGTTAATGTCTGATTTTATTTTACTCTCTGTTAGCATTCTCACTTAGCTTGATATTCGTGAGGTTCAAAGTATTTTGGCCGATACCTGGGATATCAAGCAAATGGGTATCGACTGTATCCTTAAAAAGAATGGATCTGTAAAGCAATACAATGTTTTTGTGTTTATACACTAAAGTCTTTTCTGTTGAAATTACAAATGAAGAGAAGCCTTCTTTAGAAGGCAAGTGCAAATATGAAGGCAAGTCAAACAACCTGTATATAGTTGATTCATGTTAAACATATATTTTTTTCAAAGAAGATATTGTCATAGCCTTGGTGTTGTTGAGCATCTTGTCGTCAGCGTAGATGTTGTGCCAAAAACCTTGCCTATAACTCAAAATCAGTTCAAGATATTCACATTAAACTTGGTACACATGTCGCCATACATATTACGCACATGTTCAGCAAGACGCATAACTCTGGCATGAGTAAATGTTTACTAATGCAACTTGATGGAATTAAAAAAAGCAGACAAGCGGTGGCGTTCTCTCAATGGTACTCTTGTTCATGCATTTAAATGATCTTCTAATGAAATTTTCTTCCTTATATTCTCTTGTTATTGCTATTGTTCATTATAGTATCATGTGATTATTCAAGAGTGCAATATCTTATCAATATTGTTATAATTATTAATCGTATTTGACATCTTGTTTAGCTGTATAGCAATTTTGTGAACATTTTTGTCTAAAAGAGTTTTGTTATTCTTTGGTGGTTTTTGAAATGATAATTACTGATTTCTTGATTTCACAATTAAACACATGAATTAGACTTTGTGTATTATTATAATTTTGGATGTGAGTTTTCCATTACCTTTTTCTTGGGGTTTTAAAAAAAGGTCTTTTTGTTACTCTTAACAGCTAGTACAGATATATTTAATGCAATCTTAAGCTTTTAAAATGCTGCAAACCAATAAGCTTTCACCACCACCATGATGCTCCCCAGGACCTGCAAAAGGGCCTTAAAATGGGCTACCAGCGTAAAGTTCAGGGATGTTTGATTTCAGCCATTCCCACCCCTGTTTAACACAAAATGTTCTGTAGGCGATTGTTCAGATTTTGTTAAAAGTTAACAATATTGTTAATGTCATTGTTGTTAATTTTCAAAACATTACTGCTCTGGAAATTTAATGGATACTTTTGTGATCTGCTGTATTTCTAGCAAGATTTGAGACAATTGTTTGATCTGTATTTAAATTAAAAGACACGTATGTGAGTATATCATCAAATAGTTCATGTTTAAAAGTAAACAACATAAATATTAATTAATAATCACGTTGTTAACTTTAACAATCAATCTTCGTATGTCTTGATTCAGTTAATGAATTTTTTTATTTTGTTCTACGTCTTTTAGTGTATTATTGCTTACATTATTATTTAATTGTGTCATTTTCGGAGTATTTTTGTTGAGGCATTATCGTATCAAAAAGTTAACCAGTAGTTTAGCAAAGTACCATGCAATAAGTAGGATATGGATAACTTATGACAATATTCCAATATACACATGTCACACTCAACTTACGGTAAGCTTGACTGAGTATGGTACAAATAAGTTACCAAACCCTCATTTTTTAAATTATAAATACATAACTTGTGGTTACATGGATGGTCAGATAAGACTATTAATATACTAACTTTATATTTATAAATGATTCTTTCAATCCAATAACTAACTAATTATGGATTTTTTTTACTAATACTCTTGATCTTATGTTATTGTTTGTTGATAAAGATAGCTTCATTGTGTATAATTTCTTAGTTACTTCCACCGTATTCCCATCACAAATAGCTATGTTTAGTTGTTCTTTATTATTATTATGCAGATAATCACTCATTGTAAAATAATTCAAAATCAATATATATCATAAGTAATCGGAAATTTCTCAGGCTAATTAAAAAAAAATCTCTCTCAAAAATTGGTTATTAGTTTAATGAATCTGTTCATTAATGTTAAAAGCACAACTTTGTTTATATGTGATACTTCTATCTAATCAATCATTTAAGTATGGATTGCAGAGAAATTCAAACTTGTAACTATATTTTTTAGTGTATGGTTTTAAAACAATGTTTGTTTACATTAAAAATACTTAAAATAAGACAAAAAATGAAGCGGGTTATGTAAAAAAATGAACGGGTAGTGCTGTGTTGACTAAATGTTATTTGTATCAAGCATTATGGATAACCCGGACTTTATTTAAATGCTAGTATTAAAACATGTCATGGACATGTCTACCTTGTTGTTTACGTTTACTGTTTGATTTAAAACTGTTCATTCTTGTGTGTATAATTATATGGTGGATTTTGTTTGCGTTAATGTTAAAAATGTTCTATTACATCACAAGGAAATCTTGCAGAATAAGAAATTCTGTAACCGTGTCACAACACATTATATGTAACAGTCACAAGCAGCAGTCCACAGGCTCAAATGTGAGACGAGAAATCACATTTTTTCAACAAACCTTTTCTTTTACTGTCTATTAATTGACTGTAAAAATAAAACCATCATTACTTAAAAACAGTGTGTTGAAAATCCCGTTGTATAAGCCGAACTTGCTTGATTCTCAGAATCTTTTTTATTATTCCCTTTGTTTTTCATCCTATAACAAAATAGCATCATTATGAAACATAACAAAGCTTGTTGGTTAACTCTATTTTCAGTTTCAGTGTCACATGTATGAATTTTCTAACTCAATTTAAATAATCTTTAAATTAACCCTTTCATACTGAGGCATTTAGTTAACATTAGGCATTCATTATATTTGCACAAACTCAACATTGTTTGATTTTTTTCGAAAAAGAAAGGAAATGTGTTAGCTTTTGTGTCATCAGTAGAATTCAAATGAAATTTAGTACACATATTCCCAGAGACAATTATGTGTAGGCGACATTTAGTTCTCGTCTTCAATTATTGTTGAATTTAACCCATTTTCCTTTGAAGAAGAAATAGCAGACAAGCCTTGGCAAGCTGCTCGCTGTTTTTTTGTAATTGCACAAATTAAAGTTTGCTCTTGCATAGAACACGCTTAGTTTTTGTCTTGAATTATTATTTAGTTTAACCCATCTCCCAGTGAAGAAGATAAAGCAGAAAAGCCTACCGTAGTTGTCCGCTTGCTGGTTTTTTGTTATTGCACAAATTTAAAGTTCGCTATTGAACCAGGGACACTTAATTCTTGTCTTCAAATATTGTTGTATTTAACCCATTTTCCATCGAAGAAGAAATAGCAGACCAGCCATGGTGTCCGCTTGCTGGGTTTTTGTAATTACACAAATTTAAAGTTCGCTTTTTGAACCACGGACACTTAATTCTTGTCTTCAATTATTGTTGAATTTAACCCATTTTCCATTGAAGAAGAAATAGCAGACCAGCCATGATGTCCGCTTGCTGGGTTTTTGTAATTACACAAATTTAAAGTTCGCTTTTTGAACCAGGGACACTTAATTCTTGTCTTCAGTTATAGTTGAGTTTAACCCATTTTCCATTGAAGAAGAAATAGCAGACCAGCCATGGTGTCCGCTTGCTGGGTTTTTGTAATTACACAAATTTAAAGTTCGCTTTTTGAACCAGGGACACTTAATTCTTGTCTTCAATTATTGTTGAATTTAACCCATTTTCCATTGAAGAAGAAATAGCAGACCAGCCATGATGTCCGCTTGCTGGGTTTTTGTAATTACACAAATTTAAAGTTCGCTTTTTGAACCAGGGACACTTAATTCTTGTCTTCAGTTATAGTTGAGTTTAACCCATTTTCCATTGAAGAAGAAATAGCAGACCAGCCATGGTGTACGCTTGCTGGGTTATTATTATTGCACAAATTAAAGTTCACTTTTTGAACCAGGGACACTTAATTCTTGTCTTCAGTTATAGTTGAGTTTAACCCATTTTCCAATGAAGAAGAAATAGCAGACCAGCCATGGTGTCCGCTTGCTGGGTTATTATTATTGCACAAATTAAAGTTCACTTTTTGTCCATGTTTTATACAACCATGCAAATTTATGTTCATCCATTTAGATGGTGTTTTTTCTAAAATAATATAATAAGCTTCAAGTTTATGAATCGTTATTTTAATATGATAGTTGATTGTACTTTCCTGTTATTGTCAATTAGTTAAATCCGATGGTTAATTGTGTTTGCCTGTTGTTGCCAATACGTTTAAAATAAATCTTGGAAATTTTTTCTTGTTGATGTGGCTGGTTCAGTTGAATGACCATAGCGCTGTTTTTTTCAGTCATTCAATTAGTTTAAACAATATATATTTTAAAAAGATTGTGAAGAAAGTTATGATAACTAATACCAAGTCACTCTTGTTGGCACGATGTTGCCTGAGAATGTGGTCTTGTGGGGGAAACAGGGGTACCCGGAGAAAACACACTTGTCTGGCTTGGTGACCATGAACCAAACACATATGACCCCAGGTCGGTTTCGAAAGCGACCTTGTTGAGAACGAGTGTGCTAACCCGACAACCAGTCATTTAATTGATGAAAGCAAGTCAGTAAACAATAGAACATGGTTGTTAAATCCATTGGATTGCTCTGACCACAACCTGGATGTATGACATTTTTGTTCTCGAAAAAAGTTGAGGCCTACCAGTTTCAGGAGACACAAAAAAGTTGTAAAGTCAAACGAGGCATTCTAGATTATGTGGTCAATTATATAACACTTTGGAAGAAAAGGCTTACCAATTAAAGTTTATTTCACAAAAGCATCAACATATACATATATAACAAATACTTAAGTTCAACACAATTGTTGTTTGTCATGGACGGGATTTTGGCTGTAAAATTACCAAATTGAATATATAACAAATACAATTATATTTAAGAGAATACAAAATTACCAGAATAAAAATCAAAAGTTATATTTAAAGATAACTTCAGACATGAAATGCATCAATCATAATTTTCCCCTCTATTATAATAATATAAGGCAAGTCAGTTTGTTATTGCAGACTGATAAAAAGCAACATTAATATAAATCACATTCATTTAATATACCAGTATGCTTTCCGGTGTTGTATGTTGAGACATTAAAATGACCTTTCACTGTTTTAAACAGTGAAAATAACTATTTGATATTTTAGCCTGCTCTCACTTCAAAATCAAATATTATGTAGTTTTAGGTCTACAATAAAAATGAAAATTGTTTGTTTCCATGTTTATATTTCACCTCGTGAACCCCAAAAGTAAATATCTAACACATGGCTATGCCACACATGAAATA
Organism: Mya arenaria; assembly: GCF_026914265.1. Taxonomy (NCBI): domain Eukaryota; kingdom Metazoa; phylum Mollusca; class Bivalvia; order Myida; family Myidae; genus Mya; species Mya arenaria. Next base: position 25,878,571 of record NC_069138.1, read on the forward strand.
AAGCTTTTGGTACTGACACCAAATACCTAGCAAGCTAAAATACACTGAAACAAACAATGACCCTTTTAACTCTAAATGATTAACATGGCATTTAAAACAGATTACTACTGTAGATGGTAAGTTTTGCAAAATAATCTTCTCAACCACAGTCCACACGCACTTGTCCAGGGTTCTTATCCACTAATGTCCCAAGTCTGTGTTATGAGACTCAATAATAAAAACTGCACATCTTCATTGTATTTCAACGATATAATCAAAAGAACAATACTTGTTAAACTGGCCACATATGTTGCAAACATCATGTTTAACCATCATTGTAACATTTTCTATATTAAAAATCTAGATTTGGGATCATTCATCAAAGTCACTTATTTAAAGCTGCCCTCTCACAGATTTACCGTTTTGACAACTATTTACCGTTTTGACAACTTTTTATTTTTTTGTCTTGGAATGAGCAAATTTTTGCGTAAATATCTGCAAAATACTGATATAAGACTGCTGCAACAGATCAGATCGCAGATTTTCATATTTCTGTTCGAAAATTAATATTTTATGGCTTAAACCGTTACTAACAGTTTAAGAAAAATGCATTAAACATCATTTTTTAAATATTAAAATGTGATCTAATTTTTTGTCAGCAGTCTTATATAACTTGTTTCCATGGAGTTTCGCAAAAATTGGCTCGTTCCAAGACAAAAAAAACAAGCATTTTCAGTGAAAAGATATCCCCCGCCAACGATGGCTTGTTTGTGCTTGATGGCTTGTTTGTGCTTGAAGGTTAAAAAAAATCTCAGAAAGAATAAGATAAGCACATTGGTTCATATTTATTTCAAGTTTCAAGAATTTCTACCAACTAGTTACTGAGAAATGGCTGTAAATGAGAGTTTTTCAAAAAATCAAGGGCAATAACTCCAAGTACAATTGACCAATCCAAAAAAAAAATGAACAGGCATCATCCCAGTATAGTAATTCATTTTTATTTTAACTTTCATGAAATTCTGCCAGCTAGTGACTGAGAAATGGCTGTGAATGTGCATTTTTTTTAAAAATCAAGGGCAATAACTCCAAGGACAATTGACCAATCAAAATTTTTTTTGGACGGGCATCATTCCAGTATAGTGGTTCATATTTATTTTAAGTTTCATGAAATTCTACCGGCTAGTTACTGAGAAAACGCAGGTGACGGATGGACGGACGGACGGAAGGAAGGAAGGACGGACGGAAGGAAAGACGGACGGAAGGACAACGCCATTTCAATATCCCCCTCCCTATTTCATAGGCGGGGGATAAAAAGTTGTCAAAACGTTTCATCTCTGAGAGTGCAGCTTTAAGTCAGACTCAAGTTGTTAGTGAATATGAACCCTGGGCTTAGTAGTTAGTTAATTGCTCCATTGGTTGAATGGTCTTGAATACCTCCATATGTAAATAAGTGCAGTAAGGGTTCAATTTTGTCAATTATTTGAAATGTGACTTTATATAAAAATGCTCAAGTACATTAATATTGATAATTCTAACATACCACGTATACATAAAAATAGCCAAATATGACCAGCAGAAGGCCTCAATTGTAATCAGTAGTAGGAATTTTGTACAGTTTCATATCTTGATCCTAGTAAACAGCAGTACAAATACAAATTTAAAAAAAATAAAGATTAACATTCAGACAATTAATATTCAATGTCCTAATGACAACAAATGTATATCAAGCGGCTGTCGTTTAAGCTCATAAATGACATATTTATTCATTTGACGATCGTCCGATACCCACGTGCAGCCAATTCTGTTTATTACTAACTGTACATTGCTGAAACAGAATGGGTCAGTTGTGGGTATCCAATGATAACAAATTATATACAGTACAAATGTATTATGTGTATTATAAGTGTATTATATGTTACAAACAAAATAATACATCACAAAATATCACAGTACGACAATCAGCAGTTTAATAGATATCACAAAAATCACATCATACCATTGGAATGTAAACTGTATCACTGTAAACACTGTTTTAGATCCTTAATAGGTAAACAGAACGAAATTTGCATATTAATTTTCTTCTTATAAAAAAACATAAATTGAGGCACCACAAGGGGTATGGCTCATATGCTGTTTTTACAGTTGAAAAGAGGTTATAAACAACAATTATTAGGTGGTATACAACTATTACTATTGCAAGAGTTATGTGCCTTTTGTCTCTGGCTATATGTTTACCATGTTTTGTTACAATATCTTAAACATTTATAAGTTGTGGCCATGGTTAATGTTCTTGCATGCAAACGATGATGCTATAGGCTATCATAATACCTAAACTTTAAGAACAAGGCAATAAACAAGATTTTTTATAAGTTCCTCATAAAATGATCTAAATAAATGACAGACTTTACTGCATTCCATTGATAAAAACTAAAACAATGGAGGATTGTTTTTTATTCTCCTTCTGTGGAGAGAATTGGTTCTCTTCCCACCATCCTATAAAACAAAGTAGATCTGCCTGCATTTTATTTTGTTTCAAATAGCTATGGCACCATCTTGTCAATGATCATGCCGTAAGTTTTAGGTTTCGAAAAGATTTACTTGGTTATGATGAAATATAATTCAGAACAACTTGTATGACTGGAAAGGCTAGACTAGGTTTATGTGCAATCTTGACACTCGTCAAGTATTCATTTGAATTCCTAGATTGTACAATATCCCGTTGTACGCTCTTCATTAAGATGGACCATATAAAAGTACTCTTAAAACAATAAAGACAAAATATAAGTTAACATTATAGATAAACAATTACTAACAGCTTCAGGAAAATATAATGAACACAAATGTTAAAATGTCATGGTATTTTAAATATCAAATATCAGTTTTGATTTTAAGAGTAAAAAATAAACAAAAAATATTTGTACACGATTTACTCTGATAAAAAACATTTTGATTCCAATATAATATTCTTCATACATTTTGTAACTATAAATGCAATATGTCAAAGTGATATAACAATTAACGCAAATAAAATACTGGCACTATTCAATAACAACATCAAACTAAATTGCATTTCTGGCTAACAGGCTTTGTGTAATTGAGTAAAAGTATTAATTAAAATGGATGACAACATTTACAGTACACTCAACAAGTTAGACCCACTTTCCTCGCTCACTCCGAGGGATAAAGTCGATGAACGCGGATTTCCTCCGAGGGTAAAACTGTTGCCCTTGCTAAAATACCCCCGAGATCCTCCGAGTGGCTGGCTCACCGCCAAGTTTGATATGAACGAAATGGAAAATCGTCCGATTTTATGATCCCTCGGCGGGACCCCGAATCTAATCAGATAAGCAAGAAATCATTCTTGTTTAGAAGCTATTTATTTTTATGCTTATGCACATTGTTAATCGTAATAGATTCTTACCAACGTTTTATTTGTATTTGTTTCCGTAAAAGCCAATTGAATATTATCTTGAATAATAAACATTGAATTATTAAAGTATTGCCACTAATTGTATTGCATCATAAAGCATCCGACATTTTACACAATTCTGAACCATGACCTCTGACATCAAGTGCGTGATCAATACAATGTGGAATATACTATTTATTATTGGTGGTTAAAAATAGCTATGATGTTTAATGGAATTTTCCACAGAAAACGAGGCAAGAAGGCCTTCAACCATGCGCTGTGAACTTTGAACGCGTGTTTGACCTGATTTTCCGAAAATGTGTAACCTTGCCTTTCTCGGGTGAAATGTATTTATCAATGCATTCAGTCATGAGCAAAAACACAATTTTAAGATGCATGTGCAACTAGTGAAATACGACTGCATTCTTGTGGTAAGCTAACTTCATGCAAAACGGGCAAAGGAAAAAGAATAATAGCAATTTACTGGAGCCGTCATAATCGGTTGAAAATTTTAATAACAAAAAAATTACTTTTGCGTAGATTCTTATCAAGTGTCTGCAGAGTTTTGCAGAGTTAACCCCTCTGAGGAACGCCACGTTCTTTATTCTTCGGTCGACTGATCACCCTCCGAGGGCCCTAAATTCAAACTCCGAGCAATGCGGACAGTCGATAAATTCATTGTGCTGGCCGCGATAGCGAAAAGTCCGCGGAGGGAAACGAAAAGTGGGTCTAACTCGTTGAGTGTACTGTACAAGTAATTGGACGAAATTCCAACAACAACTTTGGAGTTCCACATATTAACATTTGATTGTTTTCTCTCATTTCAGTAAGTTCCCATTAAACTTACTGGGTATAAATTTTCCCACATTTTAGTAAGTTTCTTATTTAAGGTGTTAAACTTTATACAGTTCAGTATGTTTTTATTAAACTAGGTATTAAATTTCCCAAATTCATTACGTTCCAACTACATTTCCCAAATTGCAGTAAGTTCCCACGTAATTTCCCACATTTCAGTCAATTCCCACTAAATTTCGCACATTTTTGTAAGTTCCCATCAAGTTCCTTTCAAACTAGGCGTTAATTTTCCCATCTCGCACGTCCTTGAGATTGATGGTCTTTGCAAAGACTGCAGTCTTTTTCATCTTCTTCCAGCGACTCTGCGACATCTTCTCCTTCTGTTTGCGTCTCTGTTCCTCCCGAGCCAGTCGCCTCTCCTCCTTCTCTCGGTCCTGAAAAACATGACATCATCTTAGCATTCAGAGACTTGACACAAATTCCCAAACAGGTACAAAATACATAACCTAGATGTGAAGTACCGAAAAAATCTGATAAAACTGGACACTGTGAAGCAAACGCTCCTCTGTTTATTTTTAAGGTGTACAAACAGCTTAACTCTACAATTATTTAAGCCCCTGTTTCAGGCAACATGTATACCAAGTTTCGTTTCAATATCTTAAATGTCTTTTAAGGTATAGCCATGGTAAAGTTTTTGCACAATGACGAAGACATGGCTGACAACAACACCAAGGCTATCTACATATCTTGACTTTTTAAAAAACAAAACAAACAGTAAAGTCTTTAAAAACAAGTCCAACTCACCGACTGGTACCATCTGATGGGGAAGGCCCTGCGCCCATCTAACGCAGGTTGGGAGTAAGCAACCTGAAACTTCTGCCGTTCCTTTGTTGTCACACTTTGCTCTATCACCAGCACAATCTTCGCCCACTGGAATATACAGGAAGGACAACTTACCAAACTACAAAGAGGACTCAGGGTTGTGCATTGACATTCTATGTATTTTGGCAAAACTCTTTTTATCAATTTCTCCAACAAAATTGTTTATATTTAAATATAAAACAATGAAAAATCAACTAATGAAATAAAAAAAAATTGGTTCCAGTTTGGGTTTGACCTGATGACAGGAAAATCCCATAAAATCAGAAGTTTTGCAATTTTAAAATATATCCAGTGTGCCAACTTTGCATTATTCAAGAGTTAAAATTCAAAGGAGGAATTTTAAAGCTGCACTCTCACAGATTGAACGTTTTGACAACTTTTTTTGTTTTTTGTCTTGGAACGAGCCAATTTTTGCGAAAATCCATGGAAACCAGTTATATAAGACTGCTGACAAAAAATTGGATCACAGATTTTTATATTTAAGTTAAAAATGATGTTTTATGTATTTTTCTTAAACCGGTAATAATGGTTTAAGTCATATAACAATAATTTTCAAGCGGAAATATGAAAGTCTATGATCTGATTTTTTGTCAGCAATCTTATAACATTGATTTGCAGATATTTATGCAAAAATTTGCTCTTTGGAAGACAAAAAATAAAAAGTTGTAAATACGGCAAATCTGTGAGAGTGCAGCTTTAATAGGCATTTTAATTCCTCAATTAACCAAAAACAGGAACAAAATGGGATGCAAGTCCCCAACCCCAACACAGAAAAAAAAGTATAGGCTCTTAACATTGTACTGGATTTTTGGACTTACCATTAGCTTTATAAAGTCTAAAATTTATGTTGTATTCCGCTGTATTTTTTGCATAATTTTCCTACCATATTGACATCAAAAGCTCACTTAGACACTAATAGGGAAGCCTGAAAATCAGTTTTAATAGTACCTACCTGTCTAAACCACTCCTTCTGCGTCTCTGCTACAAGCTGGTATGTGTTTCCCATCATAGCAATCAACATGTTGACAAGCAGAAGAGTTACCATGATCATGTACAGGCAAAACATCAGCTGTAACAGTTGGGTAGTGGGTTTTACAGTTAGGAACAGGAAATGGAACAGTAGGGCATGGGAATTTTAAATTGCAAAAATGATGTGAAATATATATATATAACCTAACTCATATGGATTGTTTGACATACAAGCTATTAAAATAGTCTTATTTATATTTTTCGGAAAACAATTGAAGTGTTTTCAAGAACAGTTACAAATTTCGAAAATCTGACAATCTATAATGTATTTAAATTACACATGCATAATATATTACCACAAAGGGCACACAACAAAATTAGAGCTCAACTGACTGTAAAAAAATGCACTTATATAAGCACAAAACAAAAATCACAGCACAATAAAACAACTGAAAACTAGGCAAAACATAATTATTAAATTAAACAAAGGAGTTCAAAGGGATCTTATGTTAGGAAATTCTTGTTCCACTGTCTGAAACTCATATTTTTAATGAAGCCATTTAAGCATCATGATTTAGTTATTGTGAAGGTCAGTGGTTTTTATCTCAGATCATGTACTCTGATCAGTTAGCATTAAAATTGTTTTTTTAGCTAGTTATTATAAGAAGATGCGTTCAGCACTTGAAAACATCTATTCCATAAATAAGTGTACAAGTGTTGAACATGCCAACAGACTTGCTACCTACTTGCGATTTCCTCTGTTCTGTGGTAAGTTACAAAATATTCAAAAGCAAACCAGTCATGTTCTGTAAATTATGTTTTTTTGAGTCACACACTATGTCACACACTGAAACTCACTATGTAACTCACTGTAACTCACTATGTCACACATTGTCACTCACTATGACACACACTGTAACTCACTATGTCCTACAATATGTCACACACTGAAACTCACTATGTCACACATTGTTACTCACTATGTCCTACAATATGTCACACACTGAAACTCACCATGTCACACATTGTTACTCACTATGTCCTACAATATGTCACACACTGACATACACTGTAACTCATTATGTCACACATTGTTACTCACTTTGTCACACATTGTTACTCACTTTGTCACACATTGTTACTCACTTTGTCACACATTGTTGCTCACTATGTCACACAGTGAAACTCACTATGCCACACATTGTTACTCACTTTGTCACACATTGTAACTCACTATGTCACACATTGTTACTCACAATGTCACACATTGTTACTCACTATGTCCTACAATATGTCACAAACTATGACACACACTGTTATTCACTCTGTTACACACCACATTGCCTAAATTTTGCTGCATAATGGAGAGCGCACTTCAGAGACACATGTTATATAAATTTTCCATTCAAAACCATGAAAGCTTACTGGAGTGTGATTTAACATTTCCTGCTCTCTTTTGGTTAACTTATTCTATTGCTAACAATGCTTTTGAAAAGCTGGTCAGTAGATTAGGAATGTAGGGCTCTTATATGGTCATACCAAATAGCGCTCTTCCTAAGCAACTTGCCCCAGCTCTCTAAGTGACATCAAATTAAATGGAAGACTTTCCTATCAGATTAATTGTATAGTCATTTTGAAGGCTGAAATGGGATATAAGCAAAATGGTCTAGTGGTAATGCACCTGACTGTCAATCTAGGGGTAACGGGTTCGATTCCCTGATGCACAACTAAAAAGACTAAACGTCTTCCGGGAGAAACGTTAAAATGGGGGTTCCATGAGACAATGCTATACACTAGTGCACATTAAAGAACCAGGGTATCTCTAACCAGGGTTACATTCGGTCTATGAACTATGCTAAAAAAACTTAAAATGACTACACAACAAGCTAATCGCAGCACTTGACGGATGGGCCATGCGTGAGTGCGATTATAAATAAGCTTACATACACACACCCTGGCAAGTTCTTACACCCAAACAAACTGAGAACTTATTTCTAAGTTACACTTACGCTAAGCATTGTAGTATTTCTAGAGAACGGGAAAGTTTGTACAATGTCTTCAAAGTCTCCAACCGACATTGAAAATGTTCCAAGTACAGCATCAATAGGGTTCGCAAACACACAGGGGTCAGTTTTAGGGTTACATGAACTGCCTATGAAAGCTATGTAAAATGCTGCAAAACAAGGAAAACGAAACAAAATCTTAATACAATACCACAATATTCAATACCCTACAACAGATGTGAAATTATGGATCACTAAGTATATACCGGTAATCAATAAAACAAAAATCTACAAAACATATGGCAAAAATAGCAGCGACCAAAACAAACAATATAAAAAGTAGCAGAACAGAATATACCCATATAATACAATGACAATATTTAATGCTTCTGTATTGGTATGTTTTCATTTGTCTCCTTGGCAATATCCATTGTAGTGTTGTTGTTGTTGTTGTTGTTGTTGTTGGGCATGATTTATTTTAATTCATTGTGTTAATGAGAGAATAGTTTAAAAATCAAATCTGAAGCTTTTGTAGAACAAGGAAATGGTTTTATGCTTATATTTAAATATGATACTTAATTCGGATCTGCCCTCGATCATTACCTACTTTGTATAACAAAAGAATATATTGAGTCTATGTACATTTGCTACGTGTGACCTTGACCTTTGAAGTACAGACCTGGGTCTTGTTGGTGACACGCCACTTCATAGTGGCAAACCATCATGGCAAGTTTTTTGAAAATCCTATAATGCATAGTCAAGAAACAGCCTGGGCAAGAATCATTTCAACCTTTGAACCTTAAGTATGACCTTGACCTTTCAGGTACAGACCATTTGCTTGGCAGGTTATCATGTGAGTCATGAAAATTCATATCAGCATGCTTCAAGATGGTTTTATGTCAATTAAAACATTTTTCATGTTACTTTAGTATTTTTTTTTGGCAAACTCAGTCATCAATGTTATGAAACCAAAAACACAGACAATCATGTTATTATTGTTATACACCCAAATTGTTGTTAATTATTTTAATTTTAGTTTGTTAATTAATAAACAACTCAGGGAAGGTTTGGACAACATGTAAACAATCATCATCGTCAGAAACCCTCTATACCCTATGCTCTGAGCTTCATCCTGTTCTGTGTGACAATTGACTGGCAAAGCCTTGGTTTTTCAGCCAGAGAATCAATTTGGAGGGATGTATCAATATTGTATTATGCAATCCTTGATAGCTATATATATCGACATTTAATTATGTCATCCTTGATAGCTATATATATCGACATTTAATTATGTCATCCTTGATAGCTATATATATCGACATTTAATTATGTCATCCTTGATAGCTATATATATTGGCATTTAATTATGTCTTCCTTGATAGCTATATATATCAACATTTAATTATGTCATCCTTGATAGCTATATATATCGACATTTAATTATGTCATCCTTGATAGCTATATATATCAACATTTAATTATGTCATCCTTGATAGCTATATATATCAACATTTAATTATGTCATCATTGATAGCTATATATATCAACATGTAATTATGTCATCCTTGATAGCTATATATATCAACATTTAATTATGTCATCCTTGATAGCTATATATATATTGTGACATTTAATTATGTCATCCTTGATAGCTATATATATATATATATATATATATATATATATATATATATATATATATATATATAGACATTTAATTATGACATCCTTGAAAGCTATATATATATCGATGTTTAATTATGTCATCCTTGATAGCTATATATATATATCGACATTTAATTATGTCATCCTTGATAGCTATATATATATCAACATTAAATTATGTCATTCTTGATAGCTTTGTCAGTAACACTCCTGACGACATTCCAAAAGGACTATTGCATAATTGGATCTAGTCTCATTTACAAAAAAAATAATAAAAACAAAACTTTGTCAGTCAATTATCCCACGAGACACCGATATGCTGTTAGAGAGTGTACAGTGGGTGCCGACGATGGTGAACAATACACCAAGACCACTGAGCCATACTATTGCCAAGACATGGTGTCGGGTTGAGTCAAAAGAGTCGTAAAAATCTCCGAAATCGCCCAAGGACATTATAAACATGGCCATGATTGCTTCTAAAGGGTCAGAAAACGCACTTCCTTCTATACCCAAGAAGATAATATACATCGCTGAAAGGGAAAAATTGCTATTGTGTAAGAAACATGAGTAGCATCATCCAGAAAAAAATGCACCATGTACTGTATTCTGAAGTATTATTTATGTATGTTAAAGGCTGTTTGGAAATAAACCTGCGAAAGAAATGCAAAAGAATATTAATGCACACATGAACAGTTGTTGGAAAAAAGTTCTTTTGCCCTCAAAGAATAAAGGTCAGGGAAAATAAGGTAGTGCCAGTTTGTATTTAAGATGTTATTATTTTTTCATTCTTAAGTCCAAAAACAATCACAAAGTTGGGTACGATTTTTTTTTTTCAAAATTTTATTCGGCAAATAATCACCATTTTAAACTTGATTGACAGAGACCCTTAATTCCAACAAAATTCATTTTTAATTTTTTTGCAGCTCAAATAAATATTGTCTACAAATAAACACAAAACAAACACACACAATTGTGACAAAGAAAGACGCTACAGGTTCGTAACAAATAACAGAATAATTTTTTCGAAGTCCACAATTTATGATAAGTGTGACTGATAGGATGCAAGTTGGCTTAAAACACACACAATTTAAATAGCATTTCATTTAAGTTTTTAAAATTAAATACATTTGTAAATAAAGAGTTAATGCACAAAATTGTTAAGCTTAAATCGTGGACAGAAATAAGACAAAGAATGCACTCATACATATAGTACACTCACGCGAACAAAAAACAGACAAAACAAAAACAGAACATAGGTCTGAAGTAAAACACGCAAGAAAATCTTATAATTAATTTTAATTACAATTCCCATGAATCTGTAGTCATAACTAAGGCTCTCGAAAGAATCGTAAAGATCTCCAAATTCGCCGAGCGACATCATGAACATTCCCATAATTGACTCTAATGGGTCGCTGAAGGTATTGCCTTCCACGTCACGGAAAATTATAAACATTGCTGTAAAGTGAAAGTTGTAATTCCATATACAGTTAAGACACAATCAACTGCAAAAAAACACATGCAAAGTAAAGTTACAAAGTAGCAGAATACAAGAATGATAAAACTTTCCATTGTACAAATTCAATAAGAGATGTTTGAAATTTAAACATTATGCCTCCTAACTGCAGCTTTATCTGTAACTGCATTACAGTTCTTGAAGACAGGGGTCATCTTCTACTGTTCTCAAACTATTGTGTGGACAAAACTTTCAAAAACTTTAACTGTGACCTTCACCTTTGACCCCAAAAGCAATAGGGGTCATCTATCAGACAAGGGCAACCTACCACTTAAGTTTCATGGTCCTAGCCCAAACTGCTCTAAACTTATGACGTGGACAAAACTTTCAAAAACTTTTACTTTGACCTTGATTTGACCCCAAGGACAATAAGGGTCATCTACTGATCAAGGGAAACCTACCACCTTAGTTTCATGGTCCTAGATCAAACTGTTCTTGAGTTATTTTTTAGACAAAGTTTTCCAAAAAACATTAACTGTGAACTTGACCTATTGACCAAAAAGACAATAGGGGTCATCTTCTGATAAAACACAACCTACCATTTTAGTTTCATGGTCCCAAGACAATGCATTCTCAAATTAGTGTGTATTAATACAAGGTCTAACAACTGAACAATAGACAGACTGACCTACAGACATGTTTTTAAACCGAAACCAGAATTTGGACATGGAGGATGGACGAATATTTTGAATAAAGTGTTACTCTAAAAGTGGTATTTGCATTCAACAGGCATGTGCCAGTTATCAAGCCAGACAGCCAGTGTTTTTTCCAGTTTCCCCCACACATGAGACCACACTTTCGCTTAACATGTTGCAAACATAAGTGACTTTGCATAAGTTTTATAAATTCCTTCACAATTGTTGTAAAATAAATATAATTTAAACATGAGAGTGTTCATTTAAAATAGTAATTTCCAAAACTATCTTAATAAAATAAGATTTAATACGAACACTGTGAGAAGCCGATGATGAAGACTAGGTAGATGATGATGAACCTTTTCAGGTCACCCTGGATCATCTTGTAGATCATGACAACAAATGGGCCGACAATCCGAAAACCTCTGAAAATATGTTTGCAAGAGATAGTTCATTTGTTACACAAAGGTAAACCTCACTTAATACCACTATTGTCAATTATACAATGAAAACTACAGGGACAAGCCCAGAAGTTGAAAATTTCAAAAATTAGCCATGTTTAGGGACACAAGGCAAGGGCCCAATTACAATAAACTAAAACCACAATACATAAACATAATAATAAAGACCATATTTTTTTAAAATTCAGGGCTTTTTTCAGCCTTGCAGGCTGATAACAATTTTGATCACTTTACTTTTACCTGCAGAAGAAGAGGAAATAGGGTGCGGTAAAAAGTATGGCGAGCACCCCCATCACGTCTTCATACTGGTAGGCCCCCGCCGCCCGACCCGGTAACATCATCACAACAAACAGGCATGCTAGCAGGAACATGGCTTTTGTTGGGGCACCTCTCTGGAAAAGAAAACAATTAAGGTGTTTTATGTGTTCAATGCTAAAGTCAATGAAAACAAGACAGTTGTTTTGTAATCAAAAACTGATGTCTCCCCCTCTGCATATTGTCTCAACATAGTGAACATTTGTGGCCAGTTATTTCAAATCTTTTAACCCTTGCAAGAGATATGATGCAGACATGAAATGGGGTCATATGACCTTTGACCTCTAGGTGTGAACTTGACCTTGAACGGAACTGGTTGTAAAATGCACTCTGCACATCGTCTCAATACGGTGAACATCTGACACAAAATATGACCTTTGACCTCTAAGTGTGCCCTTAAATCCATTTATGGGGGAGACATTATAACCTTTTAACAAATGCATAACGTAAATAATAGCAATTATGTTTGCATAAATATAATTCAAATTATTTGCTAAGAAATAGTTTTACTTAGCTACATGATGCCGTTTCTAAGGCATTCGGATACATTTGCATGTCACCGTTATCAAGGTCACGTGATTTTATTCATCACGTGACGAGATCTCGCGATAGTTCTTTCTCTTTGGCGATACTGTAGCGGCCGCTACAATTAAAAAACTCTTAACAATATCTAAATTAATCGTAGTATTTTGACAAGCATTCAGCGATGCCGGGACGCGGAAGAGGTGTGAAGAGAAGACGGCACCAGGTCGACCCGGACAGGACAGCTGACGTGCCTGAACAACGCGATGACGGAGGTAAAGATATCAATGTAACCGCCCCAAGGATCATTGATTTTGAATCCATTATAAGGGAATCTAACATAATAAATGGGTGTGGTGAGGCAGTTTGTAACGTACAACCATTACAGGACACTGTGTCTAACATTACCAGTAGCGTCGCGCAATTAGCACAGCAAACGAACGTCCCTACTATCATACGCCTGGCGGGCGACGATGTCGCCGCACATGTGCCAGAATCACTTAAACGCCAAATTATCAACGGCGACTATGTAAACCTTGCGCTTCTGTTGAAAGGCTCAGTCGAGCTTTCTGACCTTTGTGGCGGAGCCACTTTACATCTTTCTAATGACGGCCGGCTTGAGACGCGCCCGAAAGAATGTAAAGATAAGGTAACGAATATCGAGAAATGGACTGACGCGTTCATCATATATAGTGCAGTGTACATATCGGCCCATAAAGATGCAACACAGGGTTTGTTCAAATATATGCGCGACATAAGAGAATGCGCCGCACGCCAAGGCGGCTTTGCGTGGCGCGCGTACGATGAGCAATTTCGGATACGGCAAGCAATCGAACCAGCCCCTTGGGCACGTATCAACAACGATCTCTGGTGGCGCTGTCTGTTAGTCCGCGATACCGCAACTCCCACAAATCCCACCCGCAAAACTCTTGTGTGCAATTATTTTAATGCGGGTCATTGTCACTGGGCGAACTGCAAATACTTACACTCATGTGCTAAATGCGGGGAAGGCCACCCGGCGGCCCATTGCCCTAGGCCACACACGATACAAAATATCCCCCGTTACCCTGCGGGAGCGACATTTCGTGCCCCCCGACCGAGGCGACCAGATCAGGCCCAATATAACGGTGGTCGACACCAGATTCGGTATTCTTCCATGTAATTTGAATGCGACTGAAATTGCCCCATCCCCCATCAACCTTAACACACTGTCAAAACTTCTTTTAAATTACAACGAGTCTGAGGCCGAATATTTGTTAAAAGGTTTCAGACAAGGTTTTAGCCTACATTATCAAGGCCCTAGACAGGAGCGTATGTCAAAAAATCTAAAATCAGCAATGTCAAATCCGCATATAATACAGCAAAAAATTAACAAGGAAATCACGGAAGGACGAGTCGCGGGACCGTTTACATATCAGCCACTGCCAAACTTTATAGTGTCGCCTATCGGTTTGGTTCCCAAAAAAGCCCCGAATGAGTTCAGAATGATCCACCATTTATCTCACCCTCATGGCACCTCGGTTAATGATTTCATAGATCCTAATCTGACATCTGTGCATTATACCAATTTTGATAAAGCGGTGGAGCTAATACAAGAGCTTGGCCAAGGTTGTCACTTGTTTAAGATGGACATAAAAAACGCATTCAAGCTCATTCCAATAGAACCTCAAGATTTTCCGCTATTAGGTTTTCATTTTCAGGACTTCTTTTATTTTGATAAAACTTTGCCTTTTGGTGCGTCGATCAGCTGTGCAACATTTGAACGTTTCTCAACGTTTTTAGAACATTGTGTTAAATGTCGTTTGTCATCGGGTTCGTTGATACACTACCTAGATGATTTCCTGGGTGGTGATAGGTCAAAATCCGCTTGTTCGCAGGTGATGAACACATTTGAAAAGATCATGCATCAACTTAATGTACCCATGGCTTCGGATAAGACGGAAGGCCCAGCGGAAGTTCTGGTTTTTCTGGGTCTGGAATTAGACACTAGGCAAATGGTGGTTAGGATCCCAGGGGATAAAGTCAAGGAGGTCATATCCAAAATCCAGGCTATACTACAGAAAGATAAGGCAAAGGTGAAGGAAATTCAATCCCTCATTGGTTCTCTCAATTTTTGTTGCAGGGCCATTGTGGCCGGGCGCCCTTTTTGCAGACGTCTCATCAACGCGATCTGTGGTTTCTCCAAGCCATTTTATTATGTCTGAATTAAAAAAGCAGTGAGGTTAGATCTGGCGATGTGGCTCTGGTTCTTTGAGAGATTTAACGGCGTATCGGTTTTTCACGACCGTTTTTGGTTGTCGAATGAGGACGTTCAGTTTTTCTCTGATAGCGCAGGAGGGCCAGGGTGTGGTTTTGGTTTGTTTTTTCAGGGTCAGTGGTTATCAGCGGCTTGGCCTGAAGAATGGCATAACGAGGGTATAACAAAAGACATCACAGTCCTGGAAATATTTCCTATTTTAGTAGCTACATGTATCTGGGGCCCACGCCTTAGGAATAAGCGCATTAGGTTTAATTGCGATAACTCGGCCGTGGTACACATTTTAAACACGCTAACATCGAAATCTGACAGAGTTATGTCCATTGTTAGAACGATTACTCTGAAATCCCTCCAGTTTAACCTTCTTATTAGGGCCCAGCATGTAGCCGGCAATAACAACGGAATATGCGATGCTTTATCCCGGTTTCAGATGGACAGGTTCAGACGCCTAGCTCCGGAAGCAGACCTGGAACCGCAGCTTCTTCCGGTACATCTGTGGAACGTCTTCAGCGTGGAGCCGTCGACCTTTTGCAACATGCCATTGCCCCTAACACACAATCAACATATAGAACAGGGTTAAATGCACTAAGGGGTTTCCGTCGGAAACTCAATTTCGACGATGTATGGCCAATTCCCGAACATCATATAGTAATGTTTATAACATACTGTTTTCAAAACAACTGCAGTGCAAGTACGATCAGGACATACATGGCCGGCATTAATTACTTTCATAAGTTGCAGAATTTTAAGGATTTTTCTACAGTTTTTGTTGTAAACAAACTGTTAGAGGGATGTAGCAGGGCAGGTCGACACCCGGAAGAAGCCGACAAAAGGCGCCCAATCACACTCTGTATTCTCATTTCAATAACGGAGGCACTTCCTTTGGTGTGTTATGATGCATTCGAATCTAAATTATTCAAAGCTATTTTTACGTTGGCATACTTTGGGCTTTTCCGCATTAGCGAGCTAGTCGCCCCTGCAAACGCATGCGCAGGTAACCAAATACGCGGGGGTGATTTGTTCTTATTTGAGGACGGAATAAGAATAGGGGTACGCTTGGTCAGATCCAAAACTAGTCAACGCGGTCCGCCTATCACCTTTAAAATACCCAAACAAAGCATTGGGCCATGCCCGGTTAAAGCCGTTACTGATTACCTGGCTGTAGCGCCAATTTCCCATACTGCCTTTTGTCACATGGACGCCGCACCCGTCACTAGGCAACAAGTTACTGCAGTCTTAGAAAAATGTATTAAACGCGCGGGACTTGACACAAGCGTTTACAAAACGCATAGCTTCCGTATAGGTAGGGCTACTGATCTCGCGGCACATGGGTGTCCTCATGATATGATAATGAAACTTGGTCGGTGGTCGTCGGATTCGTTCAAGGGATACATAAGAATATAGACACGCCGAACTGAATATGCCTTTGAGGTCATTACTTGAGTATATGTATTTAATAGTATGAGGATTAGGACACGTTGAATTAGACGGCCCGGGGAAATAGGTTAGGAGATAAAACCTCATATACATAAATAACATTACGGATACATATATAAATATATATATATATATATAGAGAGAGAGATAAATATATTTCGCAGACATATGGGTCCTGGGAGATTCAATCCCGCGTCGGGCCGGCGAGAGAGCACGATCGAGGGGTATACCAGATCTGAAGCTTCCCGCGTCAATTTCCTGGTGGGGAGTCGGCGGCCTCACCTGGCCTAAATTCAGGAGGTCGTTCGAAACGCAGGTTCTCTTGTGTTCTCCACCAAAGATCATAGTCATACATCTCGGGGGAAATGACTTAACCCAGGCTCCCTGTAACGTAATTTCAAACCAAATCGCAAAAGAAATCCGCTATCTTAGAGCGGCCTTTCCTAACGTAATAATAATTTGGGTTGACATTTTGGACCGCATGGACTGGCGCACACAGTCTTACCCAAAAAAAATAATTAAAGCCAAAAGAAACCGCTTAAACAGACATGGTAGGAGCTGGGTTAGGCTTACGGGCGCGTTCGATGTTCTGTCGATCGATATTGACTCTACTACACCGGGGTTTTATCTGTCCGACGGGGTACATCTCTCGGACGTCGGACTAGAGTTTTATTTAGATTCAATGAAGGACATCCTTAAAAAACATTTCTAAAAACAACCGATCATTTGCGTGGCCTAGGCATCAGAATTTTGGAGGATAAATTTATTTCATTAAATTTATTGTGGCGTAAAATTCTGTCGGTTGGTTGACCGTTGGCACATAAATATTAATAAGTTTAATATAATAAATCATTTATTGACTATAAAATAATGACTACTGGATTTTTGACCTCTACCAGCGTTTAGCGTGGCTCCGGTCTCATGTCCTTTACAATGGTTTAGAGGTTACAGTCCACCAATTTTTAAATATAGTTAGGAAACATGTTGTACAAGTTAGTTTAGTCTTGCATGGCCGTCGGGAAGGTCATTCCTGATATTGTACCATGTGTCAAGGCTAACGTTGTTTTGTCAGAGCCAGTGCCGGCTCCCGAGCTAGTGCCAGCTCGCATTAATATTAGTTTGAGCTAGTGCCAGCTCGTGTACAACTGTTAGGTTTAACATCTGTGAACAGTTTTTCTTATTTTACATTTACAAGCATTTAGGATGCTTCAACCGGCGGTCTTACGACCGACGGGATTTTACGTCACGCTGCGGCCAAAACTTGCCACTACTTAGGTTTTTGATAAATATGGTTCATACATATGTATATATGTATATGTCTAAAGGTTTCCATCAATAAAAGTAAACATATACCCACGTTTTGTTAGTTTTTATTTCGCATGATATAAATAATAACAGAAACTGTCTGTCCTTCGTAAATTGATAACATACCCATATAGTATGAACTGATCTTACATTGAAGACATGAAATTTTTTTATCGGCAGTCGGAGCACGGTAGAGTTCATAACCTTCCTTTAGGTTTAAAAACTCCTAGCACTTTACATGATGTAGATCAAAACTCACACAGTGTAGATTCACATTCAGATGAGTGGAATGGTTGACACTTTTACTACTGAACATGAGCCAATCAACAGCCATTTGGCTTAATTGGTTAAACCAAAATCAATAGGTTAGAGTCTTACCAGTGTTGTGAAGAAGATGTTGAAACCTTGATGGAATATTTCCTTCATAGCGAGGAACAGGTACATGATTGCTCCAGTCAGAACCAATATCTCCAATACAAAACGCGCCTGGAAGTTACAATGATACTTAATGAGTTTGAATTTTATATGCCATGCTTGTTCATGATTAATCAACACTATGATTGCATACAATAAAACTGTTCATGAAGGACCTTCAACATATTGAATATATAGCTAATTGTTTTTGATTAACCTACAATATATTGAATATGGCTGACTGTTCATGAATGACCTACAATATATTGAATATGGCTAACTGTTCATGAATGACCTACAATATATTGAATATGGCTGACTGTTCATGAATGACCTACAATATATTGAATATGGCTGACTGTTCATGAATGACCTACAATATATTGAATATGGCTAACTGTTCATGAATGACCTACAATATATTGAATATGGCTGACTGTTCATGAATGACCTACAATATATTGAATATGGCTGACTGTTCATGAATGACCTACAATATATTGAATATGGCTGACTGTTCATGAATGACCTACAATATATTGAATATGGCTGACTGTTCATGAATGACCTACAATATATTGAATATGGCTGACTGTTCATGAATGACCTACAATATATTGAATATGGCTGACTGTTCATGAATGACCTACAATATATTGAATATGGCTGACTGTTCATGAATGACCTACAATATATTGAATATGGCTGACTGTTCATGAATGACCTACAATATATTGAATATGGCTGACTGTTCATGAATGACCTACAATATATTGAATATGGCTGACTGTTCATGAATGACCTACAATATATTGAATATGGCTGACTGTTCATGAATGACCTACAATATATTGAATATGGCTGACTGTTCATGAATGACCTACAATATATTGAATATGGCTGACTGTTCATGAATGACCTACAATATATTGAATATGGCTGACTGTTCATGAATGACCTACAATATATTGAATATGGCTGACTGTTCATGAATGACCTACAACATATTGAATATGGCTGACTGTTCATGAATGACCTACAACATATTGAATATGGCTGACTGTTCATGAATGACCTACAACATATTGTATATGGCTGACTGTTCATGAATGACCTACAACATATTGAATATGGCTGACTGTTCATGAACGACCTACAACATATTGTATATGGCTGACTGTTCACGAACGACCTACAACATATTGTATATGGCTGACTGTTCACGAACGACCTACAACATATTGTATATGGCTGACTGTTCACGAACGACCTACAACATATTGAATATGGCTAACTGTTCACGAACGACCTACAACATATTGAATATGGCTAACTGTTCACGAACGACCTACAACATATTGAATATGGCTAATTGTTCACGAACGACCTACAACATATTGAATATGGCTAACTGTTCACGAACGACCTACAACATATTGAATATGGCTAACTGTTCACGAACGACCTACAACATATTGAATATGGCTAACTGTTCACGAACGACCTACAACATATTGAATATGGCTAATTGTTCACGAACGACCTACAACATATTGAATATGGCTAATTGTTCACGAACGACCTACAACATATTGAATATGGCTAATTGTTCACGAACGACCTACAACATATTGAATATGGCTAATTGTTCACGAACGACCTACAACATATTGAATATGGCTAATTGTTCACGAACGACCTACAACATATTGAATATGGCTAATTGTTCACGAACGACCTACAACATATTGAATATGGCTAATTGTTCACGAACGACCTACAACATATTGAATATGGCTAATTGTTCACGAACGACCTACAACATATTGAATATGGCTAATTGTTCACGAACGACCTACAACATATTGAATATGGCTAATTGTTCACGAACGACCTACAACATATTGAATATGGCTAATTGTTCACGAACGACCTACAACATATTGAATATGGCTAATTGTTCACGAACGACCTACAACATATTGAATATGGCTAATTGTTCACGAACGACCTACAACATATTGAATATGGCTAATTGTTCACGAACGACCTACAACATATTGAATATGGCTAATTGTTCACGAACGACCTACAACATATTGAATATGGCTAATTGTTCACGAACGACCTACAACATATTGAATATGGCTAATTGTTCACGAACGACCTACAACATATTGAATATGGCTAATTGTTCACGAACGACCTACAACATATTGAATATGGCTAATTGTTCACGAACGACCTACAACATATTGAATATGGCTAATTGTTCACGAACGACCTACAACATATTGAATATGGCTAATTGTTCACGAACGACCTACAACATATTGAATATGGCTAATTGTTCACGAACGACCTACAACATATTGAATATAACTAATTGTTCACGAACGACCTACAACATATTGAATATAACTAATTGTTCACGAACGACCTACAACATATTGAATATAACTAATTGTTCATGTTGAATATTGTTAATTGTTCACGAACGACCTACAACATATAGAATATGGCTAATTGTTCACGAACGACCAACAACATATCGAATATGGCTAATTGTACACGAACGACCTACAACATATCGAATATGGCTAATTGTTCATTGTTCATGAATGACCTACAATGTCCTCGTTCGAGCAGATCTTGAGGAGGTAGCCACTATCAATTTCCGTCACATTCTGCATGTTTCCGTTTGTCCCGTTCACTTGTCGGGTTGTTGGGCAACGATCAGTTCCCGGACGAAGTACAAAGGACG
This sequence comes from Mya arenaria, assembly GCF_026914265.1. Lineage (NCBI taxonomy): Eukaryota > Metazoa > Mollusca > Bivalvia > Myida > Myidae > Mya > Mya arenaria. Next base: position 25,899,896 of record NC_069138.1, read on the forward strand.
ATACAAACAAGAGGAAGTACACAATGAAGATCGCAAACCTCCGGTAAAATCTGTGAAAGTATAACAATAAGAGCATGTCAATTTAGACAAAGTCACTTTTCTGTGTTTTTAAGTAAAAAAGGACATAACTAAATAATTACCAATGCCAGAGTTATTTGCCTTGCTACACATATTGTGTCTGGCAACATTCATACCGAGTTTCATGAGGTTATCTTGCGTGTTTTAAGACATGGTCAAGGTTAAACGTTTATCTATATCACAGATGCCACACCAAGATGACACTAACTCAACGTTTTTCTCACAAAAACAGAACTAAAATTAAAAAGATTATACTTTGGACTAAAAGTTAATAAAAAATATTCTGGAAAGTATTTTTCACACTGATTTCTGGTGACACTGCAACTATCGAGATTTAATAGCAATATAGGATTGATTAATTTAACGTTGCTTGACACTAGTGTTTACACATGCCTACCTGAATCTGGCAAAGACCTTCCATTTCTCCTTCAGCAGGTTGACAATCAGTCCATCCATCATGTCAAGGTGCCCTTCTGACTCCTGCAAAGTAGCATTGGAATAAAACATTTAAAGCATTTAAAACCATACATCACACAAAAGGTTAAATTAACACTATTTCAGTAAAATTCATTATTAGATCTTTTTGCAGATATTTTGTCTGATTCTTGGACCGGAAAAGAATCTAATATATTAATATTCTACCACTTTATTTACACTGCATCTGTTGTCATTTGCATTATGGAAAAGCGTACCCCATAAACCACGAGGTTTAGGACCGAGAATTTGTCCAGCTCTCCTGCAGCGCTGATTGTGTCAATGTCTGGGAGAGGGTACCCAGCACATGTCACGTTACCGAAGATCCAGTGAATATGCCGTATTATCTCCAGAATGTGCTCATACATCTGCAAATACATTTAAGATTGAGCATTTATAAGTTTGAAGCATTAATTAGTAACCGTATTTAACTCCTCCTCCCTTCACAATGGCTGCTAAGCAATTTTAGTTATAAACACATCCTAAGCAGTGGATGTTACATGAATACCATGTAACAATTTTCATTTTTTTTTTAACTGCCAGACTGCACTGAAACTAAAATAAAGGATATTTGGGGGTTCATATTAGGGGAATGCAAAGTGGCACTCACAGTGATTCCAAACCTATTTGAAATGTTTGAGTCAGCTCTTTTAGTTCAAGTAATATAACACAAGTTTTTCATTACCGTAAAATCACAATGAAAAAAATGCTTTGGTTATCGATAAACAAGCACATTTCGCTGAGTTTATTGGCTTGCAGTAGCTACAGTTTCCTACCTGGCATAATTAACAACAATATTTCTCACCTCTTTTCGAGCAAGTTTTGCGGCCAGGGTTAGAGGAGTCAACCCCTGTCTATTTCGGATATCGAGCCTCGCTCCCAAGCTGTACAAAATGTTAAACATCTCCTGAAAAGTGAATAAAAGGCATACTTCTTATTATTTAATCTATAATATTGTAAAATAATATATTTTTGTGATGGTCAAATTGAACGCATTTTACTCTTTTGCAATTAATTTAATTTAATAATATATTAATCACTCTTACGAACAAATAGATTTCAAAAGAATTTGTACTTTGTTTTTATAAATATTTTTAATAAGTCAACTTAAAAAAAAAGTTTCATAACTACTAGGATTTACATTAATTGATAATTTATTAATTTTACTTATATTCCATAATAGATTTAATAAATAAAGTTTTAATGTCTTATATTCACATTACCATTATCCAGACATCAAATGAAAACTTAACACAAAATAAAATAACTATTAACACATGCCACGTGATTTATGGGTTATATTCTTATCACTGCAACAATAATATAGTGTAACTGCTAAAATAGCCCTATAACATCATGCGTTTCATGTATTCCCTCTTAGGCCACTGTTTTTTGTCTTCTTAATTATTGTTTCACTTTCTTTTACCAAAAAAAATTTGTTTGGTTGGAGAAAACAAAAGAACACAGAGAACAAATTTAAAGATTGATAATGAGGAGTTTAATCATTGTCAAATACAACCACAACATCTCTTGAGATCACCACGATTAGAAAAAAAGGGGTTGAGAATGGTCTAGTGGTATTGGTAACTGTCTCTCATCCAAGAGGTTATGGGTTCGATCCCCACTAAGGGTACTTTCTCGTGGTCTCTTGAAAAGGACAGAATACTGGTTGATGTTCAGGAAATGGACTTGGTTCTATTAGCTATCAGGTTTTGTCAAAATCTAGCTAAAATAAATTAGTATAAACTTATCATATCTTGTGTAACACATTCCCTAATAGTTATAAGAACTTGAATATCAATCACTACAGGGCTCAAAATTTAATAAGAATATTGTGAATTAACAAGACAGTTTACTAGCCCTAAAAAATGTCGGAATTTTCTTTTTTATTTCTGTTTTGCCAAAAATAGAGTTGACAGATCAGCAAAACAAAAAGTCAACAAACAGTGGCCTATTAAAACACACAATCCATACATTGCAATGATTAAACTCATTTCTCATCAATGAGCATGCATTATCTGAGTAAATTGTTTGCAAAACATCAAATTATTAAAAAGCAATTTTTCCATGCTTCCCAAATTACAAAACATACCTAGTCCACATACTGAAAGAGGTGTTCAGAGAATATATCTATTAGCTGTAAAATGATGCTATGTTAGTAACTATAAAATACTGAATCATGTTTCCATATAGATGTATAATATTGATGGCTCCATTTAAAAAAGCTGAACCTACATTTTTTACTATTTCAGGGTTTCATCTTTTTATTAACATATTTTAGTTTGCTGCCTTTTCTGAAAACACCGGACTTAACAGCCAATAGAAATTGAGTTTACTGGTCAGAAAAAGTGGCAGAAAACCCCGAACCTACATGTCATTGTATATGACATTTTATATTGTTTTTGTATCTCCTGAAAAAGTATAAGAATAATTAAGTTCGGCATTTTTAAATGGTGCCATCGATATAACATCAAGAAACTCTTTTCGTGTTGGTGTTTGTGCTCATGTTTCTGTCAATGTGATCAAAATACTAATTCAAATTTAATTATCAGGAAGGCCTCTGGTAAAAACAATGCTAAAATCACATCTGAGTTAATAAACAGTTTCTGCATGATTATTTACTGAGAATAGAGACATTAACATGAGCCAACACTCAAAAACATTTGATTTGAAAAATATTTAAGAACGAGATAATGACATCTAAAACACTACACAGATGAGAAGAAAGTACAAAGGGCCAGTCTAGATTATAAGAGCCAGCCAGGGGTCATATTTAATACAATTCTTATCCTTATCCTCTAAGTGATAGTGATTCCATCGTATTCATTTAATTGTCCAATCAAAAAGCTCAGATTCTTTAACTCTAAAATTAAGTTAAATCTAAGTTTCATATTGCAAAAAAGCATTCCCTAGGGAGACTCTCAGACAACCAATAAGGCTAAAAATCTTTTATAAAAAGTTATACATAATATTATTTTACTTTCTGAAACATCAAGACATTGAAGTATACAGACTGAGGCTGACACAAAAGTGAAAATTAACTACACAAATTATTAGAAAAATGTGCTCATTAGATTATTTTTTTGTTAAACTTTATGATGAATTTCACAGCTGCAGTATTGTTAGAAACAGTTGAAATCAAACTAAGAGAGGTAAAAATTATTTCGTTCATTAAAATTGTGCATCTAAGGGAGATAATTATTTCCTAAAACTCCTGATCATATCACCTACTGTTGGCTCTGTTTTTGTGTAATCAGTCTGCAAATATTTATATAGGAAATAGACAAGGGAGTAATTATAGCATGTATGAATTAGACATGATTAACATAATGACATAAAAAGCTAGCGGAAAATCCCCATTGGCATCTCTGGTACACCATTTGGTTTGCTGCACCTTGCACTATTCAATATGTTGCAACCACTCTAGCTCCTAAAATTTTTTCCAACACAAACTACTGGGTCAATATTCACGGCTTTCTTGAGTCTGAGTTAGAATTTCGAGACAGCGAAACTGTGTTCTATGGTAAAATTGCTGCTAGAAGTATAATATTAGACTCAAGACATATATGTCTACATGTATTTCACATATACGTGAATAGGGGCCTAATATTTCCTTAATATAAGTCTTTCTCTTAACACCCTCCGATTTATCCAAATTACATAATATATTAAAAGCTATTATGAACTGTAAATGGTTAAAAAAAACGTTACAAACTGTCATATATAGGTTTGTAGCTCAAAACCTTGTGGCAAGATATATTGTGTCAACACAATTTATTTAAAAAAACATCCTGAAAAAAAGAACCTTTTACTCATAAAAACAATCCAACAAAAGTTGTGTAGTTGAAACCGGATGTGTACCAGGGATGCCAAAGATGTCATAACACAAACATTTTATCAGAAACAAATTAACAGTAGATTTGGATGTTTTAAGCTTACATTAATCATCTTTAATCTATAAATTCAATTAATGTGTGTCTGCTAGCTAGGTATGAAATGTTATATTCTTATCAAATCTACAGTACACAAAAACAATAGTACAAGAAAAATTTGCTGCACCCAAAACAAAACCTTCAAGAAGCTATAGCATGCATTGAAGGAAAAATATATCATGAGTCAATTCCTAGCATATTTGATAAAAATGTCTTTTATCTATAAATTCAATAAGCATTTATCTGCTAGCTAGCTAATTGTGTACAGTACATGAGCAAATTTTGTAGAAGTATTTCAGTTTTTAATTTTGAGAAAAAAAAAACTATAGGAAAAAATGCTTACACCTGAGTAAAAGAATTACCCGGTACTTAAGATTTGAAAGAAAAAGTTCCTTGTACCATAAAGATCAATAAAAAGACATCCAAATTTACAGTACACAAAACAACTGTACACAAAGAAATTGCCGCAACCAAAACAAAACATTAAAGAAGCAATAGCATACATTGAAGAAAAAATAAATAATTCCAAGCCAATTCCTAGCATATTTGATAAGTAGTAGCACCAAAATAAAATCATACTTGAGGAATAATGGAATCTTGCTCATAAGTGGTCTGCAAGATGTTTATTAAACATATTTTTAAAACAAAAATGTCACAGAGCAAACAAGAACACTTTGACTATAACAATAGCCCGACTTTTTCATTGGAAAAGAGACAAGGCAAATTGTCAATCACATGATAACAAAAGGACTGAAAACAAAAATAGTATGAAGCGATTTGCAACAAAGGTATTTTGGACACATGTTTCACAACATCGTTTTAAATAACAAACCTTTTTTGATGTATACTGGCAGCAAAAAATAACAAAAATGTTTTTAAAAAATGTAAAAAAAGACACTTTGAAAATATAATTGATTTGACCAATGTAATATCTTTAATGCAGTTATGGTAAATACAGATATTAATATAGAATATATAGGTTCATTTTATTGGCAAATTTAAAGCTATAAAATGCTATCTGAAATTCTTTTTTTAATTTGATAAGCTTTCTGAAATATTTCAACATAAAATTCAATGAGATTATTTATGGATATTTTTTATTATATTTTTTAAAACTAACCTCTCCGTCCATAACGGTCTCCTTGTTGCATAAACAAAAATAGCAAGAATGAATAAAAAATATTCGTAACATCCAGATAAATTAGCCATGAGGGCCTAGAAGGCTGTATATATGCTATATTTGACCAAAACTTTTATTATTATAGAAAAACCCGAAGTCAACACATAATGTTAGGATATTGTTGTGCCTTCCCTAAGAAACAGACTATGAGCTTGTTTTGTCAAAGCATCTGATTCTGTGTCAATATACTAAGGGTATGGTTAATTGATGACATACAAGTGAAAACAAGTCCTGTAGAGGCAGACAAAGAAACATACTCATCACAAGATAAGGTATTGAACTATAAGTTCTTAAATGTGTTTCGAAAAAAATACAATTGCCTCCTGGTGGGGCATACAGTTTGTAGAATAATGAAAACAAACTTTTTTCCTCTACAGAACTTATATTTGCTGAGGGCTATTCCAGTAAAATATATAACCCCAGGGGGAAGGCAATTATTTGAATAATATATTGCTGGGTATGTATTTTTGCTAATTTTGACCCCAAAAGGGAAAATTTGCTTCTGTAGGTGGGTGGCATAATATAAAAGTGCCTTCCCCCAGGAGGATATATGTTTAAATGGAATAGCCCTGATGACATCGCATTCATAATGACAACATTTACTTAATCTTTCATTAAAAAGATTATCATTAATTTTGTTAAAGAAAAATAACTTAGAATTGGAACAAGTAACGTATATCCAAGAAAATCCAATTTACCTTTCTGTCCATGATGACCAACATGTGCATGACTGTGTTACCGTTGCTGTCCTGGAGGTTAGGGTTAGCTCCCTTGGCAATCAACAAGCGTACACATTCCTCCTGACCCAGGCAGGCAGCAAAACTGAGCGGATACTCCCCAAAATACACATGCCTGCAATTAGGAATACTGAAAAGCACATCTTCCATATTTGTCATTTATTTTATTATAGGCTGCATGCCCTAATAAATGCACAGATGGGTCATTCTGATTATGCCTTATGGACAAATTTTCTGGTATTTATTCAGATTTAAGGACTTCAACAAAGCTTCAACTAGCTGAAACTTGTTAAAATGTGGTTTATCCTGCTTTTAACATTGTCCAAACTGCGAGTGCACATGCCAACGTCCTTTCTTATAACAAACTGCCACATTGTGACATGCCTGTCAGTATAGATATATAGAGACATTCAGAGACATCCAAGGAAATATTTATATGGATGCATTAAATTAAAAGAAAAAAGAAAACAATGATAATCTGACACTAGTCTATAGGTAAGGGAATCACTCACGATGTCCGTTTTATGAGTAAAAGTATTGGTGTCAAAATTGAAAGGACCTTAGAAAGTTCCCCTCATGGGAATTGAACCCACAACCTCTTGGGTGAGTAATGCACACCCAAACCGCTAGACTCCTCTTATCCTTTAGGTTTAAATAAGGATATAATACAGATTCTCAATAGTTAAATACAACTCAAATACCCTTCATAGTTTGTTTTCGCACACACATCCACCCATTCATGGTCGACACTGTCCGTCCGAGAATCCTTCTGATCAAACGGCGTGAAAAACGCTCCACAACATCGCTGGTGGTAGTCAGCACCTGGTTGATGGAAGAAACTATGTGTTATCATAAAAAAACAATTCATATACTGGTTTCCACATGTAACCATGGTTTGGATTTTCCAATCCAGACAGTCACCCCATGATAGATATCATTAATCATATTACAAAATTACTGATTTTGGCTGAATAATCAACAGATTTCACTTAAAACACTTAAAACACTACTGGCCACGTGCTTAAATGATAAGATAAACTCAAAGCATTGGTATCATAATCTATTCAAATTTGAGCCTTAGAGATCAGTTGAGAAACCTGCACTAAGTAGTAAATTATCTGGCCGTTTTTCTCTCTTAAACCAAAATTGATAATCAATCCGTAATTTTACTTACCTTTATCAAGTAGATACTTCACCATGCATGGGTCCTCAATCACAATCGCCATGTGCAGGGTATTCTCTCCTAAAAACAGTAAAAACATTTTGTACAATATGAAAGCTGAATGCAATATACAGCCTAGCTATTTTTGGACCACATTTAACCCTAATCACACAATATACATTTTTTTCGCCAAAGTAAAAACAACTGGGTCATCCATGTTAACGGAATTATTAAGGAATGTTTTTAATTAAATAACAAACTTTGAATAAGGTAAAAATAAATGTTTGTGGGTACCTGGTAAACACACCTCTTATTTTTCAAAATAAAACCAAAACCATATCAGTACTTTGACAACTGTAGTTGTATTTCGGGAGGGTTTTATTTTCGTGATATTTGCAAATGTCACAAATGTAAAATCTAGCAAACATTTACTTTACATTTGCTTTCTGTTGATACAATTATGTTGTCACAATCTTAAAGCTGCACTTTCACTGACATTTTATTTTGTCTCGGAATCAGCTGATTTTGGCATCAATGCCTTCATTTAAGTCATATAAGATAACTCACAATAGGACAAATCTCAATTGGTTAAAAATCTCATCTTTAGTCAGCATTCTTATATCCCTGGTTACCCAACATTAACGCAAAAATTGACTGATTCTAAGACAAACAAGAAACGCCGCAATGCAACGAAACCAGGTTTTTAATGATTGACAGAAGAACTTCAGCCTGTGTCTGTTTTTCTATTTTTAGTAACAGTGACCTTGAACCTAGGGACCCCAAATGCAATCCATTGAAAGGTATCCATAAACTCTTCCTTTATACCAAGTTGTGTCAGGATATGTCAACCCTAACTTAAGTTATTCAGTTTCACCCATTTTTCTATTTTTAGTAACAGTGACCTTGACCTTGAATCTAGGGACCCCAAACGCAATCCCATGAAAGGTATCCATAAACTCTTCCTTTATACCTGCTTTGGTCAAGATATGTAGACCCTGCCTAAAATTATTCAGTTTCAACTGTTTTTTTCATTTTAAGTAACAGTGACCTTGACCTTGAATCTACGGACCCAAAACGCAATCCCATGAAAGTATCCATAAACTCTTCCTATAGACCAAGTTTGGTCAAGAAATGTCAACCCTAACTAAAGATATTCAGTTTAAACATTTTTCTATTTTTAGTAACAGTGACCTTGACCCTAGGGACCCCAAATGCAATCCATTGAAAGGTATCCATAAACTCTTCCTAAAGACCAAGTCAAGATATGTCAACCCTAACTAAAGTTATTCAGTTTCAACTGTTTTTCTATATTTAGTAACATTGACCTTGACCTTGACCCTAGGGACCCCAAACGCAATCCCATGAAAGATATCTATAAACTCTTCCTATACACCCAGTTTAGTCAAGATATGTCATCTCGAACTAAAATTATTCAGTTTCAACCGTTTTTCTATTTTAAGTAACAGTGACTTTGACCTTGAACCTAGGGACCCCAATCGCCAAACCATGATAGGTACCTATAAACTCATTCTATAGACCAAGTTTGGTCAAGATATGTCAACCCTTACTAAAGTTATTCAGTTTCAACCATTTTTCTATTTTTAGCAACAGTCACCTTGACCTTGAACCTAGGGACCCCAAACACAATCCCATGAAATGTCTTCATAAACTCTTCCTATAGACCAAGCTTAGTCAAGATATGTCATCCCTAACTAAAGTTATTCAGTTTCAACCGTTTTTCTATTTTTAGTTTCAGTCACCTTGACCTTGACCCTAGGGACCCCAAACGTGATCCCATGAAAGGTATCCATAAACTCTTCCTATTGACCAAGTTTGGTCAAGATATATTCAACCCTAACTAAAGTTATTCAGTTTCAACCGTTTTTCTATTTTTAGTAACAGTGACCTTGACCTTGACCATAGGGACCCCAAACGCAATCCAATCAAAGGTACCCATAAACTCTTTCTATAGACCAAGTTTGGTCAAGATATGTCATCCCTAACTAAAGTAATTCAGTTTCATAGGTGAGTTTGACGCCGCCCGGACACCCGCCCGCCCGAACAACGACATTCGCCATTCTAATAACCAGGTTTCACTATGTGAAAACCTGGTTAAAAATACAAAAGTTGTCAAAACAGTCAATCAGTGAGAGTGCAGCTTTAAACCTCACCAAAATAAAGAATCAGTAAAAAAAAGCATTACCATAGTATTCCTCCCCAAGATAGATATCATTGATCAGCTTGGGGAAATGAAGAAGCAGGCGCTTTGCGAGGTTGGCGTGTATTATTGAAGAGTTCAGGAGACACAAGTGAAGAATTGTCTCCCCTACTGTGCCTCGCTCTTCAATCTTCCAGCAAACCTCCTTGTACTTCCGGTCTAAATATAGAAAAACTAATGATGTCATTTCTAAATAAATATAATTATACAGAACCTTCTTGTTATTCTAATCTAAAAATATAAACACTAAGATGTCATTTCTGAATATAATTAATAATATTATTAATATTATACATAATATGAAATGGGTGAAATATTTTATACAAAAAAAGCTAAAAAAGTTCAGAATATTTATATTACTATAAGTAAGTATCATTAAAACATAAATAGAACATTACCAAATGTATACATAGCATTATAATTTTGTTATCAATAAAATTAAAATGTAAGCATTTTATGCATTCTGGGAATATGATGAATGTTTTTATTGGTTTCAGATGCATTCAACATAATTAATATGTTAAACAAGAGCTGTCACAGTATGTGACGAATGCCCCCGAATGTGACATTGACCTACGAACAAGGTCAGTACATGAAAAGTTGATCTTGCCTTCACGTGTCAAATACATATGGCAAGTTATTTTAAATTGCCTCTGAACATAAAAAAATACCACCCATACTTGACAACCTACACTGTTATGTCCTTATATTCAGAATTCCCTTGTGAATAAACACTATCTTTCACCTTAGAGGAAGGGACATGGGTCTTGCACAAGACACGTCGTCTTCATATGTGGAACACATGTACCAAGTGATTTTAAAATCTGTCCATACAAGGGAAAGTTACAGAGCCGGACAGACGGACGGACGGACAGACGGACGGACGGTGCGATTTTAATATGCCCACCTTCGGGGGCATAAAAAGTTTTTTTTATCATATAACACACTTAACAAGATGCCAACACTCATTCAATTCTTTCATACAGTGCTCCAGCTAAGCCTAAATAGCAGGGTCGGGCACCAAGCTGCCCTTTTCCAGCACCCTGGTGCCTTTTTACTACACCCTGTTTTTATAATGCCCATTTGTTTGGCAGTCAATTTTTAAAAATAAGTAAAAATATACATAATTTTGACACTACTGTAAAGATCACAGCTTAGGTAGTCATGACAAACAAATAAGTATTGAAAGTAGTTACACAGCCAGGATATGATAAGGGCAGGGTGTTGGGTCATAAAGGGCACTTTTGATGCACATTGAAAGAGCCTTAATGAGGCACTTGCAATGGCCAATGTTAAATTCTTATTGGGTATGCTGGAGCACTGTCATATGATCATTAGGTTAGCCAGATTTATAGGACTTAACTGGTCCAAGAACTAAGATTTGCATGACAAAAAAAGTCACTAAGGCAATGACAATCAAAATGACAAGCTTATAAAAACCATGCCATTTTCAAATTAATAGGAATCATGTGCAAAGATCTGGCAACTACTTTTTTTCTTTTTCCCTCTACAATCTAGCCTCCACAACTTGATGACAAACGTTATGCAATGGTGCAAAATACGAATAAAATCCTACTTTTAAGAATGGTTTAAATATATTATTTGTACATAAAATATTAACTGAAAATCATATGAGCTAAACATTAAATCTATTGATATAATTGAAAAAATGCACAACATAAAATTGAACTCAATAAAACTTAAAAAAACACAAAAACCATTAGTATAAAAGATCCAATAAAAGAAAACAACTTAAGTGATTTTTTTTATATATGTACAGTCAGAACCAGTTGGCTCAATATCCCACTAGAGACAGGCCAAAATACTTGGAGCCTTGCAAACATCGAGCCAAGCGGGAATGCTTACAAAGCGCTACACAAAATGGTCCTTTACATCCAATTCGAGCCAAACAATATCGAACCAAAGAGTTTTGACTGTAATCATTTCAAATGTAAAAATTATACTTTTGTCAGACTTTTCGAAAAACCTTCAAAAATTGAGCAACACTGACTTTATGAATTTTTTTTTTTTCAAATCAAAGAATAATTAGAACTCCTAGATCAGCTTATGCATTATCTACAGTGAATGCATAAAAATAAAAACCCATACAGTGAAATCATTTAAATACTGTGAAAGAATTGTTGGATGCCAATTGGAAAACTTGTTTCAATTTTTTTAATGAAAATCATATACAAAATTCCTTTGTAATATATAAGGTTCTATGTTAAAACAAAACATTATAATGGCAAAACAACATTTTGCAAAATAAATGATTTCAATGTGTGAATGCAAATTTAGGTTATTCACTCCATATTATACAGGTGCCATGACACCAAATAATTAGATTTCCATCATTTTATTTGATTAGATATTAAGGTAGGGTGTAGGCAAGTCTCAATAAAACCAATATACCTTCCTCATCTAACTCTGAAATGCAAAATCAAATTTCTGTTATTTCGGAAGACCTGATTTAAAATAAGCCAACATTTTTTGCAATATTTCAAGGGGAGGGAATTAATATCATCAAGACATACATTTTATATATACAATGGGTGTGGAGTGCCTTAAATCACTTCACAGCTAAACTATAATGAGAGTTTGTCTGGCTATGCTTTTACCGACTTAATTGTTCAAGTAAGCACAAAAAAGCTATTTCTTCACAAAAAAATATATGAGGGTAGCTGCATGATGCTATGGACAAATTTTTTATTTTGAAGTGAAAGTATTACCATCTTTTATCAAATCTGAAAGACAGGAATTATCATCATACTAAAAAAATTGTTCAAATTCAACTAGACCAGTGAGAGTGTTTCAATGTGTTTTAAATCAATTGTTCAAACATAATTGATTAATTTACCATTCATTTTAACAAAGTCAATTTTAAGTTATTATTTGCATAGCTAAGTTAAATTACCATTGTTTGTTAATATTAAATGTTATCATATTAATTCTAATTTACATGTATATTTAAGCAATACCAAAAGCTAAAAACATCTTAATTAAGAAGTAAAACATAATTTTTATAGAAAATGAATGAACAGCAGTTAGCAAATTAAAATAGAAATTATTAATTGCTACTAACCAAAGAACAAAGAATTAAAATAGATTTTTTTCAATTTAATAGTGTAATATGTAATTCTTTAAGAACCCCCTTTGTCAAGATATCTTAATTTATCAAATAGAAAGTAAGAAAATATGTCTGTATATCACGTCTCCAACATAAATGATGCAACGCCATTGGTCCAGGACTGGTCAAGCGGCGACCCCATATTTTTCCATATTGGGTGACCAAATTTAAATCATTCGAAAATGGCATTTTTTTCAGATTCCGATGAATATTCTGATGATTAAATGAAACATTTAAACAAGTTAACAGGTTGTCCACGTGATATATACATTACAGGGTTAGCAGATGACCAAATATAGGATATACGGGGCGCAGGAAACCATATTCGGGTGAGAGTGAAATTTATCCTATATCGGGTAACCTACTAGCCCCGTAGGTTATAATATTTGACTAAGTGTTTAAAATTATATTTTGTATAATGAGATGGAAGTATTTTAAAATTTGTCATAAAAAAAACTGCGATAACTCCAAAAGGTGATCGCTATAGAACTGTAGAATGTTTGCGGGTTCATCTACCACTCCAGTTTCATTGTCCTAGAATAGTTCCTTCTTGTCACTTTGCTTTACAATTATTAAAGGCACTTACAAATTGTCAAACAGTGAAGAACCTTTTACTGGGATAAATGTTATATCAGATGCATTAAAACTAGACATGCTTTGACTAGTTTGAAAATGAGGCATTACATAAAGGACAAAGATTGAAATTCAGGAACATTCAAAACTTTTATAGAATAACTCGAGGTTTTAGATCGGGTCAAGGCATCCTTATGTTATCACAGTTGTACTACATAACTATTCAGCCTTTATTGATTTTAACAAGGAACATCAGTTGATTCAAATAGAGGCAGGGACAGAAGACAAACTATAATTATGAACACTAAGCTGGTAAATGTTTGTTAATATGCATTTATAAAAAAAATAATAATAAAGTGAGTCCTGCCTTCTCTGTTTCCTGTAAAAAAGGTTATGAGTAATCAATATCAATGCTGTGAGTCCAGGAAATACCAAATTTGAGTTAATTATTAAACATAGTCAAACAACACAAACTCATACAAGTCATAAGAGACTGAAGTCTTGCCAGATTTGGAGAAGTCATCCGGTGATTAATTAATTGTTTAGGTGCAAAATGTAAACAAAAATATTTTTAAGGATCAATAACTGGGCTCTCAGTCTGATATGCTTTTCATATTACATGTAGGAAATTAAAGTAAAAAATAATCTGAAAAGTGTGAGTGCAGGGACTGCTAAATGTGAGTAAGTGTGAGATGTGATTTTTTTTTTACTATTATTGGATGTTTGTAATTTAAGGCAAAAGATGTTATCCTTATGCACCAGTTAATTGTAACAACACCCCCCCCCCCCCGAGGTCCAGGGAATAGCAAGGACAAAGACTTTCGGTCCAGCAAATCCCAGGTAATTCTCTGCCCTGCAAGGACAGTCCAGCCAATCCCAGGTAATTCTCTGCCCTGCAAGGACAAACTGCTGGTAAAATTCCTGCTAAATGCCCCTGCTGCACCCTGGGGACATCCTGTAATATGAAACTGACTTCTTTCAAATTGTTAAAGAATCTGGAGGATGAGGCGCCGACTTTTTTAAATATCTCACTAGATCTTCTTAAACTCCCGGAAAAGCTTGGCTAAAATGCAGACAAATCTGTTTGAAGAACAGATATTTCCGGGAACAAAGACACAGCTATTTTCACGTGAAAACAAAACTACCGCATTCACTCCGCACTGCAGGGCCACTTTAAAGGTAAAAACACAGCCCATTTCCCCCAGTATACCCCCGGACCTGGGGGGGGGGGGCATAGTTACAGTTAACTAGTGCATTATCAGCAGAATCATTTAACCATTCATCATTTTAATGGGATACGTTCTCCAAAAACATGTATGGTATGACTTTGTGTTAACAAAGTGTTCTCTCATATGTAAATATCTTTGTGTTAACAAAGTGTTCTCTCAAATGTAAATATCTAACTTCTATGTTACCTAATGGGAATGATAATGTTTTTGATTTCAGAAATTTACAGTAAACACCTTTTGTTTCAGTTTTCCCTACCTGGTTTACTATGTAAATAGTTGCCCTCAGCATCTGTCAAGTTCATGTCAATTTTTGCAAGCTCATTAGCCATTTTTTGTTTCTCTTTTCCCATCTTTATAGCCGTCTTTTGTCTTTCCTTATTGCGCATCATTATTATGTCAACAATGGGAACTTTCTTTCCATCTCCATTGTTATACAAAAACTTTGGGACCTCTGTCAAAATCTTTGCATCCAGTTCAGAATAATTTTTGGTCCAACCAGCTTTCTTTGCTATCTCAACTAATTCCCCTCCACCCTTTAAATTGACAAGCTGGTAAAGGTTCCTAGCTTCGCCTTGCTTCTTAACGCCCTGTGCCACGACCGCTGTGTTACCCATTTTTGTTTATTATAGTGAAATTTAAATAAATTTATGTCTCATCGACCTCCATCTCCAATGTAAACAACATCCATTTCTAATTAGCATACAGGAAGTTGGAAGGCGCATGATCAAGACTGGTGTAAAATTTATAAGCAGTTTTCATAAATATTGTTTATCTGGGACCACAAAACTATACCAGTCTGGAATTCATGACACCGAAACAGGATTTTATTACTCGCCGATTGAGGTAAACTAGTCACGCTCGGGCTGTCAAGGTATACATCCTTAGCAACTGTTTATAGCGCCTGTGGAGACCAATTATCGAACTTGGTATTTCCACAAGAATTAAATCGATTGACCGGAAACAAATAAGTGAGGAGGAAACTCACAAGATTTAAGTGGAATTGTGTTTATTTTTTAGGCGAAAATAATGACAACCGTTGAATTCGGAGGAGGTCCGAGCCTTCATCAGAGGCGGGGGTTTACAGCCTTACGAGACGGTACACATGTACCAGGGTAGGTTAAAAACACAAACTTTAAGTATTATAAAAAATGTAGAGATATGTATGCTACATGTATGCTTTAAATGAATTTTGTAAAATCTTTATTGTCACTTTTCTCATAAAAATATACTTAAAACATTGTTGTTTTTTATACTCATATGGTAACTTTGATGCATACATCTACTACATGTGCATACACTTTAAATAAAAAGTATAAAATTCACAGTTATATCACCAATGTTGGCAATTAGTCTGTGTGTTACTGTATTTGTTGTTTGTTCTATCAAACATGACTAGTAATTTAGTTTAATATTGCCTAAATGTATTTTTTTAATTTTATTTTATAATTGAATTAGGGAAAAAAATAGAGGTGCCTAATTTTCATGGTTTAAAATGTATCACTTTAGGTAAAGACAGGCACATATGCACATCATATATATCGAATTACTTTTCTATGAATTTAAGAACATTACACGTTGTGGTCATATAAAATATTCAATTAAAGACTACTCCATACCATAAGAAATTAAATATGCTGTGACTATATTACTTATGTTGGATATACATTATGTTCATATCTGATCTCCAATGTATACTCATTTATAATGCATAACCAGATATATATCTCATTGATTCTCAATATCTACTTTGAACAAATTGAATGCCAAATAAAGTACTTTAGTTAAGCAGCATTTTATGTTGAGTGAACAAGTTTAAGTGCTTACTCAATCTTCTTGACTACCTTAAACAATGTACTTCTGAAATGAAAATTTATGATCAAATTTCATTTGATTTATAAACAGCATTTTCCTTACATACATGTAGTTGTGATACCGTCTTTATACAACATAGACCAAAGTATAAGAAATATCATGCAACATAATGTGTATAATATACCAATTTCTACGTACACTGTAATTATTAATGTATTGTTTAGTACCAAAATAGAAAAATATTATCTTCATCATGCAGAAACTTTAACTTGGCAATTACTCATATTCCTAATATTCAACTGAAACTTAGTACAAATGTTGTCAGAGACAATAATATACACATTTCAGCAAGGCTTATGACAGGCTCTAATATAGCTTTGTGGTGCTCAATATACAGTAGATTGATGCCAAACAGTTAATTTACATCTTATTATGTTTAACTGACATGACTTAGATTATCAAAATAAAAAAGCATATGATTTGTAGATAAAAAAATATCAGTCTTCATAAATGTTTTTTTAATAAATAGCTATGTGGCCACTATTTCCCCAGTTGAAAGAGTACCAAAATTTGCTAGCAATACTGATTTTTTATATGTTTTATCATTAAAGTCAAACATGATAATGCCTTAAAAGGCAAAAAAAAATTTTTTTTAATCAACCTATATTGCGCAAGAGTTATAGCACTTTTTGTGACTGAAAAAAAAACACACAATAAAAACACACAGGCATTTGTGCTCATTATGCAATGCTCTTGTTCTTAATTAAAATATTTTTTTAATCAAGATATACCAGGTATAGTATTTGTTGACTTTTAATGTAATGGATTATCTTTCGTGACAATAATTTATGTTTGGAAATGTTGACTTAAGCCAACCCTCTATGAACCACCAGATGTTTTAAGTGAATTACGAAGTTATATTTAAATTATTTTATACAAAAAAACATCTTTGATTTTTTTTACCTGAAAAAATTGTTGTCTGTTTAATGGTCAGCAGCATTCCTCTGTCACTAATAATTCTGTATTGTCTGCAATTAGGGATCTTAAATAAATGGGGTGCATGAGACTGTTACAGTTAGTTATGTGTTTTAATGAGACTGTTGCAGATATGTATTTTAATAAGTTATTCACATAAAACAAGTAACATTGATTATTTCCCTTTAATACTTCTTATTTAAATATATTCAATTACTTGGTATGGAAAAAAGTTTTTGAAAATTTGCATTTTAAATTAAAATAAATTTATTTATGACATGTAAATTTCAATATAACGAACTTTACTATTTATTTGAAGTAGGACAATGTCTTGTTAATTATGTTTTTATATTGTTAATTATTTTTGCTATTGGGTATTAAATTTTCAAAGTAATGGCTGACTATAGTAATGGCTGACTATAATTGGTATTAAATTGATATTACATAGAAGTAAGTATGGCATTGTCATGTTATAAACATATTTTTATTGTATTGTCTGTATTGTTTTTCTTCAGGTACCGAGGATATTGCCCACAGATAAAATACCGGGTTGGAAAAACATATGGCACTGACACACATGAACTGGCAAAGGTACTACGTTGTTGTAATTTAACTTATAATTTTGCTTCAAAAAACTGTAGGCCAGTATTTTGTGCTCTCTATTGCATTTATAAAACTACTTTATGAGGTTAACATTTATTTATCAGACCATGATGTCATACTTAATAATGTATCCACAGGTGACAACAACAAGTTCTATGTCTGTTATAATTCTTGGACATGTGTTACAAATTAAACAAACTCATTTTTGCGGTTGCTGTTAATACTGAGAATAAATTTGTTTAATTTGTAATACATGAATGTGTACTAATAGTTTTGGAGTGATTTCATAGATTTCATAGATATTTTTCTGGAGCTAAAACGTATATTTGTTTTCCCAAATGTAAAAAGAAAATTCCAAATTTCTGTTTACTTAATCAATTCTTTTAGCCTTTCTGTTATATTTTTAAAGAATTCTAACATGTTTATTTCAAGGCACAATATGAATATGAGAATTTTGCCAATCAGAATGCTCCGGCCCCATTCAAGAAATGGTGTATTAAAAAACCACAGAATTTTAGTCACTGTTTTGATGTTTAGCCTGTTCTCTTGTCTAAATCAAACCGCAGTGCACATGGGACTTGATCAAATTATCATCACACGATATGATGGGGTGGAATGGTATGGTGTACCTTTTGAATGTTTTGAAAAATATTTATGAGTTGTCCATCAGAAACATTTTTGCCAAAATGTTAATCATTAAATTTGCTGATTACCGGTACTATCATCGAAATTAGGATTTTGGATGAACAAGCCTGAATTCTTACAATACTAAGTGACTAAACATAAAATAATTCAATAAGCTCCGAGTGCTATATAAATCAAGAATCGTATCAATCCCATAAACCAATCAAAGTGCAAGGCTTGCATGCTTGTGGTAATTTCGACTACTCTGATATATATGGCTATCACAAAATTTTAATATCGCTACTGATCAGTTTAATTATACATACAATCAGGCTGTTCCTGAGTTATATTACCTCTTTTAATTGTTGAAAATGCTCAACAAATCCTAAGCAAATATTTATAGAACACTTAAAACTTGACAAAATATTTCTTGCTACCCCTGTGTCTGCAGTTTTAACTATTGTTCAAATAATCAAGTTTGCCCACTGTAAAATAATACTTAGCTGTTCTCTGTAATCTTTTTTCACATGGTTGAAGCATTACATTATTTCTCAAACATACTTATATTGGATTATCCGCTATCTTTTCAAACCCCCAATTAAAATCCATAAATCTTTAAATAGTGGTTAGGAATATTGTTGAAAATTGCAATTAATTTTCAAATTCTAGAGTCAACAATATCGGAAGTGTTTGAATAGCCATGTGTGAAATCTATTTTCAGATGAGTGCAAAAGGTCGACCAAAATTTTGAATCCAAAATTTTGCAATGTTTTTTCACCTCAGAAACATTTTAGACCAAAACATGAAAGACATGAGCTTTAATTATTGTACAATAGTTTTTGGTGACTTGTTTCGAGGTGTTTTATTCATTGCATAAAACACTTTTACTTGTTGAAAAAGATGTCTACTTAAGGTCTAAATCTCATTTATATATATGTCAATCATTAAAGCACTATCCTGGTCAAATAATCCGTTAAAAGACAGGCAACAAAAAATTGCCCAAATATATCATATGATACAATTCTTTAATAAACAAAAATATTGCTGTGAACCGCGATTTAAAGTAAGGTTTCAAAATAAACCTGCAGCAAATGATCAATCACACTTGAGTTTAGACAAAAGAGGTAATAATACCTATACAAATGTTTACTTTATAGCCTAAGTACACACTGAGTACCTCATGATAATTAACAAGCATTGTTTCAATCAAGCATAAATGATGTATGTCGATATTCAATGGAGACCTTTCTCATCATAGTTCAGCCTATTTGTGAAAAATTATCGCAAAAATCAATCAGTAATTGTCTTTATGAGCTTAGATAGTTTGATACTGTATGGCCCTAGCAATCAGTATACAAACAAAACTATTGAATAAGGTTTAATATCTACTTTAATTAAGTTACTTAAATGGGCAATATAAATTGAACATTGAAATGAAAGTTACCTGCAGTAATTGAAGTGGCAAACATTTTTAAATAGTTGATATGCTGTTTAGTATAGAGCTGAGGTGGTCTTTCTCTGAGCAAAGAGACCAATCCCAAATATCCCTGCTTGGTATGGGCACATTTTCAGGTCTCTCTTAAGGACGTTTGTTTGTTTCCTAGAGTTTATGAAGGTCAACCCTTCCATTGGCTGCATGATGGGTTGATCTCCCCATTACACCATCATGATTTAGTGTGTTGTTTTTTATGCAATAAGTGACATAAGATAGAAGGGACTGCTACCATATCTCAGTCAAATCAAGATATTGGAATGGTTGAAAAATCACATCCTCGGCACCCCAGTGTATCATAACCTGTATTGTATAGGTTATGAAACACCGGGGTGCCGAGGATGAAAAATCAGTTAGAAAGAAGAAGGTCCTGATATGAGACCCTAGCTGTTTGCTTATATACCTCTTAGTTCTTAAATATGCTCTGTGTAAAGCACCAATGCATGCGATACAATTATCCTAGGTTTTAACCATTACTGAGTACATCATTTTTCCAGTTCTATCCTTATTAATGCAGAGTGCATGGTTACAAATACCCTAATAGGGATACAGTACTTATACCCTATTTAAATCTCCTTTGGTGTGACGCATCCAAGGATTTAACATGAGAAATTCCGCACCTGAACAAAAATGCTAGGATACCTAGGCAGTTGGTCTGATAGAAAAGATTAAATTCTCCTTTCTAACAATGTCATGGAAATCAATTGTGACCTTAAAATGTCTTAGTTAAAGTTTTTAATTCAAATTACCCCTTTTAGCTTTTGTCTCAGAGCAACCTAAAAATTGAAAAATATTTTTTTATTACTACTGTATGCAAATGAACTTAGCATTTCAAGGTTTTGAAGCTTTGAATGAGCATTGCTTATCTCCGCCCAAATCTACCAAGTGAATTTCAAATGATAGCCTGTCAATCTACTAAACATATCAAAGAAACTGACTATTGCTGTCAGCGCTTTGGTGTATACTTTTACATCACTTGGAACTATTAGTACAAAAGAGGTGGGCTTATACTGCCCTGTAAACCATATATGTGCTCATTGCATTGTTTGCACCTCAACTATCCACTTAAATTGTAGCTTTCAACTGTGCTGCAAGAATGACAAACCAAACTCTTCAAAGAGTTGAAACTGACTGTTTGAAACGCCGTTCAGGCAGTACAAATGAATATTCTCCTTGGTTCAAAATAGCATTGTGATCATGTACATTCAGGGTAGTTCTAAACCAGCAGTTAGTGTTAGTCTACTTATAAACCTGTTGTGGTGTTCAAACCCACCACCTTTAGGGTGATAGCCAGGCACTAGGTCATATACCACTTAAATTGCAAATCCGTTTTTTCACTTTAATATTCAAAACCTAATAAAACCACATGACTTGTGTACTGATATTGGCAATTATTATAATTTGAGTGCTATTTAACTGGCAAATTAGTGACACCACGTAGCTATAAATTAAAAACAACAACATTTCTTAAAAGGCTATTTTTTTTTGTACACAAATCATGTGGGGGGTTTTATATGAAAAGTCAAATGAGTCAACATGATTATGCATTAAAAGTAGAAAAATAGGTTTGCATCAACTTATATTGTACGCCTTCAACATGTTTTATGTGTACAGACCCTGATTTTTATGACTTATTTAGCATTGGCAAATCTTAGGAACAGCAACAAAAGTAATTTTAAAGCAAATTTTATCTTCAAACTGTCATCCTTTCCCGATTTATGAGGAATACAACCATGACCCATAAGTGTTTGCATTTGACACCTACCTTTGAATTTGAAAAGGTTCATGATCTATTTTAAAAAGATCTTGAAATGTGAAGTGGAGACTTAAATATGCTCCAAATCTCTCGCTCTAATACTTAAGTACAGTTCCATGTGCTTGTTAATGTGCCTAAAACTTCATAAAGAAGCATTCTGAAAAGAAAACGACATGCACGTATATTTGGTCAAAGATTTATCTTGATTCTTGATCAAATAAAAAGATGAGACTGTCACATTAAGTTTTTGTAGACTCTTCAATCCATTCATTTTTTTGCTAAATATATCTCCCCGATATCTTATATTACACCCCGTTATCATTTGCTATCAACTCGTATTCCTTTGCTTTTGTCATGCTACCATTTAGCAGGCTTAAACTCTCAATTTATCAGCACAATTTATCTAATATAATACTGTTTTTAATCTGCTACTAAAATTACGAGCTTCATAACTTGTCCTGGTTTAAGGGGGCACCGGTTGACAAATAGAAAGGGAAATCTTTAAAGAGAGAAATGTAAATATTCCAACATTTGCTTATCAGTTTTATGAAACTGAAGATATATTATGCCATTGCCTTACGGAAACCTGTATAATGCTAGGCCGTATAATTAGGAAAAGGCTAAACATTAAACAAATTTCACAGCAATTTTGTACACAGCCTATATCTTTAAATGATAAGTACGATGTTTATAACTTTTATAAAAATATTAATCCAAAAGTATTCATATCAATTTGTGAAAATTGGGTTTCTGAAAGTGTTTGACTATCTCTCTACTTTGGTTAATATTAAAGGATTAACCCTTTTTATGCCCCCGAAGGTGGGCATATTAAAATCGCACCGTCCGTCCGTCCGGCCGGCTCTGTAACTTTCCCTTGTATGGACAGATTTTAAAATAACTTGCCACATGTGTTCCACATACCAAGGCGACGTGTGGCATGCAAGACTTGTGTCCCTACCTCAAAGGTCAAGGTCACACTTAGTCTTTATTCACAATGGAGTGCTGCATATAAGGACATAGAGTATAGGTTGTCGTGTCCAGGCTGTAACTTTCTCTTGTATGGACAGATTTTAAAATAACTTGCCACATGTGTACCACATACCAAGACGATGTGTCGCGTGCAAGACCCGTGTCCCTACCTCAAAGGTCAAGGTCACCATAGTGTTTATTCACAATGGGGTGCTGCATATAAGGACATAGAGTATAGGTTGTCGTGTCCGGGCTGTAACTTTCTCTTGTATGGACAGATTTTAAAATAACTTGCCAAATGTGTTCCACGTACCAAGACGACGTGTCGCGTGCAAAACCTGTGTCCCTACCTCAAAGGTCAAGGTCACACTTAGTGTTTATTCACAATGGAGTGCTGCATATAAGGACATAGAGTATAGGTTGTCGTGTCCGGGCTGTAACTTTCTCTTGTATGGACAGATTTTAAAATAACTTGCCACATGTGTTCCACATACCAAGACGACGTGTCGCGTGCAAGACCCGTGTCCCTACCTCAAAGGTCAAGGTCACACTTAGTGTTTATTTACAATGGAGTGTTGCATATAAGGACATAAAGTATAGGTTGTCGTGTCCGGGCTGTAACTTTCCCTTGTATTGACAGATTTTAAAATAACTTGCCACATGTGTTCCACATACCAAGACGACGTGTCGCGTGCAAGACCCGTGTCCCTACCTCAAAGGTCAAGGTCACACTTAGTGTTTATTCACAATGGAGTGCTGCATATAAGGACATAGAGTATAGGTTGTCGTGTCCGGGCTGTAACTTTCTCTTGTGTGGACAGATTTTAAAATAACTTGCCACATGTGTTCCACATACTAAGACGACGTGTCGCGTGCAAGACCCGTGTCCCTGCCTCAAAGGTCAAGGTCACACATAGTGTTTATTCACAATGGAGTGCTGCCTATAAGGACATAGAGTATAGGTTGT
Organism: Mya arenaria; assembly: GCF_026914265.1. NCBI lineage: Eukaryota > Metazoa > Mollusca > Bivalvia > Myida > Myidae > Mya > Mya arenaria. Next base: position 25,923,804 of record NC_069138.1, read on the forward strand.
GGTGTCCGGGCTGTAACTTTCCCTTGTATGGACAGATTTTAAAATAACTTGCCACATGTGTTCCACATACCAAGATGATGTGTCGCATGCAAGACCCGTGTCCCTACCTCAAAGGTCAAGGTCACACTTAGTGTTTATTCACAATGGAGTGCTGCATACAAGGACATAAAGTATAGGTTGTCGTGTCCAGGCTGTAACTTTCTCTTGTATGGACAGATTTTAAAATAACTTGCTACACGTGTTCCACATACCACATACCAAGACGACGTGTCGTGTGCAAGACCCATGTCCCTACCTCTAAGGTGAAGTGTTTATTCACAAGGGAATTCTGAATATAAGGACATAACAGTGTATGTTGTCAAGTATGGGTGGTATTTTTTTATGTTCAGAGGCAATTTAAAATAACTTGCCATATGTATTTGACACGTAAAGGCAAGATCAACTTTTCATGTACTGACCTTGTTCATAGGTCAATGTCACATTCGGGGGCATTCGTCACATACTGTGACAGCTCTTGTTGGTTATAAGATTCCTTATTTATGCCAAACAAATAAAAGCCATGTGTTTTACTGTTCAGAGTAAGTTACTTTATGCAGACATAGTGACAGGGGCATTACAGCTAATGTTATGGAAGTATGTCACAATTAACAAGTAGGGCAAGGGCCTTGACTCGGTATCCTGTGTGTATTATCAAAACTGGCCTTGATACCCTCTGATTGGTGACACAAACATGGCCAACCTACGCCACTGATTGCTGACACAAACATGGCCTAGCTATGCCCCTGATTTTTTTTATCTAATTCTGTCCTAGCTATACCCCTGATTTTTTTAAAACTAAAACTGGCCTCAGCTTGCCTCTGATTATTGACACAAAAACTGGCCTAGCTATGCCCTAATATTGACACAAAAACTGGCCTAGCTTAGGCCCTATTAATGCTATTATTGACATGAAAACTGGCCTAGATATGCCCTTTTATTGACATAAAAACTGGCCTAGCTATGCCCTATTATTGACACAAAAACTGGCCTAGCTATGCCCTATTATTGACATAAAAACTGGCCTAGATATGCCCTATTATTGACATAAAAACTGGCCTAGCTATGCCCTATTATTGACATAAAAACTGGCCTAGATATGCCCTATTATTGACATAAAAACTGGCCTAGATATGCCCTATTATTGACATAAAAACTAGCCTAGCTATGCCCTATTATTGACATAAAAACTGGCCTAGATATGCCCTATTATTGACATAAAAACTGGCCTAGCTATGCCCTATTATTGACATAAAAACTGGCCTAGCTATGCCCTATTATTGACATAAAAACTGGCCTAGATATGTCCTATTATTGACATAAAAACTGGCCTAGATATGCCCTATTATTGACACAAAAACTGGCCTAGCTATGCCCTATTATTGACATAAAAACTGGCCTAGCTATGCCCTATTATTGACATAAAAACTGGCCTAGATATGCCCTATTATTGACATAAAAACTGGCCTAGATATGCCCTATTATTGACATAAAAACTGGCCTAGATATGCCCTATTATTGACATAAAAACTGGCCTAGATATGCCCTATTATTGAAACAAGAACTGGCCTAGATATGCCCTATTATTGACATAAAAACTGGCCTAGCTATGCCCTATTATTGACATAAAAACTGGCCTAGATATGCCCTATTATTGACATAAAAACTGGCCTAGATATGTCCTATTATTGACATAAAAACTGGCCTAGCTATGCCCTATTATTGACATAAAAACTGGCCTAGATATGCCCTATTATTGACATAAAAACTGGCCTAGCTATGCCCTATTATTGATATAAAAACTGGCCTAGATATGCCCTATTATTGAAACAAGAACTGGCCTAGATATGCTCTATTGATGACACAAAAACTGGCCGAGATATGCCCTATTATTGAAACAAGAACTGGCCTAGCTATGCCCTATTGATGACACAAAAACTGGCCTAGCTATGCCCTATTATTGACATAAAAACTGGCCTAGCTATGCCCTATTATTGACACAAAATATGGCCTAGCTATGCCCTATTTTTTGTGTATATATCTGCAGACCAATGATATAAAATTGCTGACAAAATATCAGATCGTAGAAAATGAATGTTTTATGGCATAAACTGTTACTAACGGTTTAAGAAAAATGCACAAAACATCAATTTTTGAACTTACATATAAAAATCTGCAATCTATTTTTTGTCAGCAGTCTTTAACTTAACAGGTTTCCATGAAGTTGTCAAAACATTCAATCTGTGACGGTGCAGCTTTAAAACAATTACTTGCCTATGTACACCTTTCATTTGTGGTACTAAACTAGCTACGCCCCTGATTGTTGATATAAAAAATGGCCAATCTATAGCCCTAAGCTATGCCCCTGATTTCATATACATAGCAAGTAATTTTTTTAGCCTGAAGCAACTTTATTCAAGAATAATGTACAAGATGACTATATCACTTTAGAAATATCACCCACATTTCGTAACTATTTGAGTTTCATTATATATAAGGCCTTACTTAGGCCCTAGTTGAGAATTATATTGAAAATATTCTCCATTCCTCAGTGCTGTTGAAAAAGACAGAGACTGCAATGCTTTGAGAAATGAAAGTGAGAAACATAACACAGGGTAAATATATGATTACAGTCGACCCTCCATGTCTACCCGTCCCAGTCAGTAACACCCGGAGATGAACAGGTGCCCGTTATCCAGCTACGCAACACAATGCCAAAATCCACTGGCGACAACAAATACACAGAGTCCATGGTCCCTGGTTATACAGGTATGCACTGCACAGCAGTAAGCAGCAAAAGCAACAAATACAAGTATTTTAAGGTTAATTTAAATTTTTAATACAAGGTAGAAATAGTATTTATGACTAGACAGTAAGATGCATGTTGCTATTTTTACAAAAATGCCTCGATGTTAGGTGCGAGATTTTATACAATCTTCTTGCTAAAAACTCAAAACCCTTCTTGATATTGTTTCTAGGCATGTTTTTGATAGAAAACTGAGATAAACCTATTTGAACCCTGAGTGACCAGTTCTGACCAATCCAATTTGTCAAACAAACTCATTTTAATGAATATGAAATTCAAATTCATTGGATAAAATGGTATTTTTTTGATGTCAGACATTTTTCAAGCAATTATTACTTAATATTTCAGGGTATATTCCTAGAATGACATTCAAGTTTGGTGGCACATACAAAACAGAATGTGATAACTGTATAGATGAGTACATGACAAATCGACAAAATCACGATTTACGGCAAGGTGATTTGAGACGATCTGTTACCATGGTGCCTCGATTGACTGCTGTATCACATGATCCTACTGTAAAAGAAACATTAGATCGATACAGAGATACACATCCCACAAGACCTATGCTCATGGGTGAGTAACAAGTTATTAAAGTGTCACTCTGACATATTTAAACTAAATATATACACATGTATAACAAACATAAATTTTGAGTGATGAACCTTTAACTAATTTCTGCATTTCTGTAAAATATCAATTATAACAAGATTGGAATCCTGTATTTGATAGCTGAAAACGCACAAATATTGAATGACTGGTGGGTCCTAAAAGATTTACAGTGATAAACTATCGTCTCATGGTAGTAATACCATGTTTTCTGCACCTTTCTTTCAAATTAACATGGTGCCCTTCATGAGAAACATTGTTTTCAATATTTGTTTTCATCCTTTTCGGTAAATGAAACCACTGTATTAATTGTGGTATTTGGGACCAGGGAGTAAGATAGCAACATTAATGCAACTGCAGTTTATGTTTTGTACTGTTTGGATCACATTGAAAAAGTGTAAAAAATTTAAAGCGCCAGATTAAAAGTGGAAAACACGAGGACATAGCCATATGAATAATAATTGATATCATTATAATGATAAAAGTATGTATAATTGTATTTGCAAAATAATGATTTGTATGTTAAAAATCACAATTATAGATGTTCAGTAAAATAATTAATGTTCCCAAAATGCCCAGATTATGTTCTTGTGGAAAAGCTATCCAATTTCTACCCAAGGGGACCTTTGTTCAAGCCCGACCTGAGGGGCACTTTTTTGAGCATTAAAGGACTTGGTTTTCTTGGGGAAACATACCTAAGTGATTCGTGTCATCTTGTAATTGTTATCACAATATTTACATTCTATTGCGCTTCCTAAATGACAAATGCATATGCTTTCAATTGTATTCCTATTCCGATTGAACACAACAAATGACATATTACTGTGGTGTGACCATAAAGAACAAGCTGCCACTGTACAAACTGAGGAACTTTTACAATTTTTAGTTTTTCAAGCTATATTATTCAGACTTGTAGATAAACACAGGAATTTTTGCAAATATTGAGTTTCAATAACATTGAAAATTTTAGATTTTTGGTTCATCAATTAATATATGTATGAAAAAAATTGGTTAGTACATGGATAACTGTGAAGTTTTTCAGACTTCACTAACTAATGCTTATTTTGAACAGATGAATCGCAATACTAAAACAAGATTAGTGAAAATATAACTGTTACAAAGGTCCTTGAAAAATTTAAATGATCTGCAGTAAATAAAACGTTGTGTTATTACAGAGGACAGACGGCCACTGACAGAGCCCCCAATGCCTGGATACAATGGCTACATTCCCCGCGTCAAGCCCACAGAGCTTGGCCTGGGTCACCGATATCATGTTGCCTGTGATAATGGCTTCAGCCAGTTTGTACGGGAAACAGCGAAACATGCTGAAAACACCAGCGGAACTTTGCCAAGGGCATTAGAAAGGTGACTTTTATATAATATACAGTTATTAACTGATAATGAATATGCATTTTTATGAGCCAGTAAAATGACATATCACCAGGATTAAGGTCTTGGGAAAATAGCATTCCGTTAATCATTGTGTATAGGAGGCTATCACATATATATATATATATATATATATATATATATATAGCACACAGGCAAAAAATACGAGAAAAAAAATAAAAAAATACTTAATTGCATAGATAGAACACAGTGAAAAAAATGTCATAATCGGCAGCCGCCATATTTGTTTTGATGAATTTTATTGTGCTTATGTGCACATACATGTATTAGCTTTAGAATATGCATTAAGCTGATGCACATGTTTAAGAAAATAGGCTTGCAAGAGACTATGAGAACAGAATGCAAGATGTGGAGGAAAATGTATTATTTCTGTGATTTTGTTTCCTGCAGGATTCCGAGAGAACAGCTGAAGACAGCCCCTGCAGCCTACAACAGGAGACTGTACAAGCATGACGGCATGATCCCAAAATACACTGGCTACATCCCACGTATGTATCATGTGTTGCTCTGATATGTCCCCATTTTAATGTTGAAATGATCCCCATAAACACTGGCTACATCCCACTTAGTGTCTGGTGTAGCTGTAACATGTTCCTATCTTAATGTTGTAATAATCCAAAAATACACCAGCTACACCCCGCATATATGTCTTTTAACTTCTGATGATGGTTGGGCAAAATGTTGTTTTTAAAAGCAACTTAAACCAAAAGGTGTTTCTTTTTTACTGATAAAGGCATTGAGTTAAAATGTGGTTTTTAATTACTGATGAAGACTTTTAACCCGAAAAGTTTTTTTGAACTACTGAAGGCCTCTAGATTTAAAAAAAAACTTTTTTTATTATTTCATTAAATTTATTATTTTATTTCTTCAGATCGCAGATTTATATTCGGAAATACGTATGGTGATACCACACGAAGTCTGAGTGTATGCGCGCACGATGCACCTTCCTACGCAGATTATGTACAGCAAAAATCGGGCAATTGAAACAACATCAGACTTTCCTCAGAACCATATTGGCAAAGAACGACATTCTTTACTTGAACAGTAATGCTACACGATGATAAGCTCATCAACAGAGTTTATCGATGGGATTTTTAGCCCCTCAGAATTGCAGTGTTAGAGAATTTTTCCTGTTCTTTCCTGTTTCGGTCAAAGATGGTAAAAATCATTTGTTTATATAAGTATATACATTATAACTGACTGATGCTGCCACCTATCATTTGCATGTACGTAAAATACAGAGGGGCTTTAATAACAGGAATGTTTATTGTTAAGAAAGGGTGCATACAATTTTGTATCCATTCATTAATTTGTGTAAATTTTATTAACCAGCTTTGCGATTATTTTTCTTTAATTTTGAGAACTTATCACCTTTTAAAAACAATCTTTATGGGGTGGGTGGGGGGGTTTAAACCTGATTTTTAGTTCTCTTTAAATAGACATTTCTCTTAAAAATCCTGTCTGGATATTTTGAAGCTAGATTTAAATTGCCTTAAATCTAGAATAAACTATATTTAAAATTAAAGAATGTTTTCCTTTGCAAATAAGCTCATAGTCAGTATGTGTGGAATTTAGTAGTTAGTGTACGGAAGTGCCAATGTGAGTTTAGAATTATATACTTGCCAATAGCTTTTCTCTTTGAAACTATTTGTCATTTTTACTGCATGATGCCTACTTGGCACTATTAATTAGAGATGGTGAAACAATCGGCCGATTGTTCAAAGCATTGTTAAAGGAAACACTGTGATTAACGAAATTGTTGCTTGGATTTAACCGTAAATTATTTGATGATATGAGCTCAAATATTTAAATGAAGCAGGTACAGCTAAAATAGTTGTCTCAAATCTTCAGCTCTTTTTAACGTTTCAGAGCAGTAAAGATTTTAAAGTTAACAATGATTACGTTAACAATGTTGTTAACTTTTAAACATGTTCTGAACAATCAGCCAAATATTTTTATAAAATATTTTACATAATATTAATAAAGATTTTCACCATCTCTGATACTGCCCCCTATGGCTTGATGTGCATGCAACTTCCTTGCTCATTTTTGGCATGCAGTCTGTGAACTGCTATATTGTATTACTCTGTTTGGACTGTCTTATTGTTGTATTACAAATTATTTATCTATTATTATAAACTATGCAATCTACGGTACTCGTAAGTTAGAAAAACTTCCATTTATACCAAAACCAGAGCATTATTATTTTTTGTAACAAGTTAGTAATTTGGAAGTAACAATACTTCAATAATTCCTTATATCACTGCATGAAATGTTCTTATGTATTTTGTGACTGTAAGTAAACACCTTTGAACAAATATAAGAACAGAACAGAACATTTCTCGTTAACTCGAAAATAATTATACAGTTTATCGTTGACAAATATCATTAGTGCTAAGTTTAAATGTGTACATAATTATGTGTTTGTTATTCCCAAGTACAGTCGCTAACAATATGCTTAATTGTAAACAGGGTAGCTTAATATTTTCCATGCATTGTTTTTCTTTAAAAGCATACCCATCTAAACATTATAATATACTGTGGTAAAGGCTTCATATTTTAACGAGCATCAAATATCAAAAAATTATGATGTGTTGTAACGAGTTATCCGTCTTTTTGTAATCTTAATTAATTTTTAAATCAAAATACATTATGCATGAGTTTTTAAGTTAAATTTCCACGGGAAAACTATATTCTCCACACTGTGTAAGGTAATTATACTTTCAATGTGTAGAAATCATACTTTTATACAAAAGTGGATTGTGATTTTTTTTTGGAAGAAATGATTTGCAAGGGTAGCATTTAATGAAACTGATCTGTGATATTAGGGTACTTGTAGTGTCTGTGTATAATTTCAATTTCATTCAGAACACCTTGGCCATTTTCCATCAAAAACAACCTTGGATGTATGCCTGTACATCAGTAGAAGTAGTTCGTAAATTTTTAAATAACAGTATAAGTTAATTGTAGAGTTTTAATGTGTATTTTGTATTTCTCAGTTAAGATTGATTGCCAGTGAAGCGTAATATTGCATAAATAATTAAGATTCCCAAGACTAAAGTCATAAAGTTTAACTGCTAAATTGAAATTACTACACGATCTACTTGCAGCGTAGTTAAATGTAAAATTATCTGACATTGTAAACCGTCCATATACATTGTCATCCGAGGTTGTTTTCAATGGAAAATGGCCGAGGTGTTCTGAATGATTTCTATATATGTTAAAATAGACTAGCTATCAGATATTTGTATATGATTAAGTAAAGTGCTTTATGAACAGTGTGTGAAATTATTATTTTAAAAGCATAACTAGTAATAATTGTCATTAATAGATATATCATTTTATGAAATCGGTATGAATCACATCTTTTATTTAAATAGTAGTTAGCAAACTGAAGAGTCTTTTTTGTTTATGAATGAGGAATTTTAAAATGTTTAGTTTTAATTGCATAAATCGATTTGTGAGTAGATTTTTTACCATTAGTTGAAGTGTTAGTTGTTTAATGTAAAGAAATCAGAAATTTCCTGTAAAGGTAAAAACAATAACTAAGATTTTTTTCATGTATAGTTATATGCCTATTTATGTTAAAATGCTAAAAACCATACAAGGTTTCTCGTAACTGAAAATCAGCCTTTGCAACATGATGGGCAGTCAAATGAACAAATTTCAGCCAGTAATTCAGTATTGTTAAAATCCTAGTTTTATTTGTTAATGATATAAGTGTGTGCAATAGTCTATATTTGGAACTCAATCTTTGCAGGGTTTTCCATTGTTTGTACTGCATGGCGCATTATCTTAATTGTTTGTATCACATCGCCCAAGCTGTATTGTTTGAATCGCATGGCGCGTGCTGAATTATTTGTATCAAATTGCGCATGCTTAATTGTTACGGCACGTGCTGAATTTATGGAAAACCCTGTAATAAACGAGTTCCCAATAAAGTCTATCCAGTTTGTCAGTATTCCCTATCATTGTTAAGTATTTCCTGGTGTAAATTTTACTCATATTTATTATGTATGTCGAATTGTGTTTTGTATTTTTTAACTTTATTGAGTATACAAAGTTTGAAAGCCATAAAAAACTACAGCAAGCATCTCAGGATTATACTTGTAATAATTCTATTTTAAGTATTATAAAACATGGGGGCTTTTTCATCATGAATTCTTGGAGCAATTTTAAACATAGTGTACTCAGGGGCCATACATGCTTAATGAATACCAGTCCTGGTGCCCCGTTTAATCTAGTATCTTACAGGCAATTTTATACAACCCTTCTGTTGAGAGTCTCTCCTTTGTATAAAAAACTCTTAAGTTAATTATTGATGAATCAACTGCAACTATGAAATATATATTTGCTTCTCGGATTTTTGATGGAACTGTCCCATGGTCTCCCAAGTATTACAGGTATCATATCGAGGGCTGCCTGTTAGATTGTAGTATGTCCTATAAATTCAGGTGTTAACTACATTCTTGCAGACTTACCTCGACATGTATGCATGATGGTATTAATGCAATTAATTTGAATACAGTATTTTAACCTTGCATAAATCTTTCAGCATTTTGTAGCATCAGTATTACTATAAGAACAAAGGAACAGTGACAATTTTGTTACTATGAATTTTGAAAGAAATCCTGTTACCTAGAACCCAGATTACGTTTTGTGCTAGGAGTTAAATATTGATGGTAATAATATGTTTTATGTGTAACATTATATTTATTGAATAACAATGTTTAACTAAGTATAATATTTGATCGAAAAACAAGAAGATCAATCTTTTGTTATTTAGGTTGTTTGCTTTTCATTGAATTTTAGTAATATCTCAGAAATTTGATTTATCTACGCGTTGCCTCCTTTCATCTTTGTAAGGAATTATGATAACTATGTTATAACATGTATCGTTTTTGGTTTATAAGTTAGTGGTCTAATATTTATAGACTTTTTACTGTGATTTTTCTTACAAGATTTTTCTCATAGACACAGTTTTATTTACATTTGTTTTATTCTCGTGTAAACAACTAATAAATGTTAAGAATAGATTATTGGTTCTTCTTGCTGTCGAAGTTGTTTCATGGTATTTTTCTACCTTGGCACGAAATACTTCAAATTTACCGCATTGTGAAATCTTTCAATTAACACGACAAATAATTGACAAATAAAGGGATTAATTTTTGTCAATAAATAGCACATGGTTGTATATTTCAACAGCAGCCATTTGTATAAAACTTGGATAAGTTTTCCAAAGGTTATCTTTTTGATAAGTTTGCACATTTAAATGATTTGATTGGTTTATTGTAATGATTTGGATAAATATTGACCAATCAAAAATCATTTTGGCTAGCTTTGACCAAACCAAAGAAATAAGGTTCTGATGAGTTGAATAATTCAACAGCAGCCATTTGCATAAAACTTGGATAAGTTTTCCACAGGTTATCTTTTTGATAAGTTTGCACATTTAAATGATTTGATTGGTTAATTGTGATTATTGGATGTATATTGACCGATCAAAAATCATTTTGGCTAACTTTGACCAAACCAAAGAGATAAGGTTCTGATGAGCAATCTCTGACAAGGGATCAGGTGGAGCTAATGGCTTCCAATCGCGTGATGTCAACTGACATTATTACCATGCCCAACCACCCTTGTTATCAGACCAATGGAGATATTTACTAGTCATGTGATAACCCTAAACAAATGATCATTGGACTTATGATTAAATATATGTACGGTAAGCAGATATTATAAAGCGTAGTCGTAATCTGATTTTTGCGAGAATTTCAATAAGAAATTCCACTAGGAAGTAAGTTTCAAATCCAACATAACAACAATGATGTGACCTTGACCTTTGAACTATGAAATGAAACTGCCCTTGTCTTGAATTTCAATGAGAGAACACAATTGAGCCCAAATATTTAATATTGTTTTTTTCGAAAAAGGACAGTTTTGTGGTTCCTTTAATTCGTGGATTTTAATTTTTTGAAAATAAATCAAAACTGCGATCTTGTATCGTGTTCACATTCACCATGCGCTGATATCATGCTATGTATCATATCTGTCGAGCAGTTTATGACACTACAATGAGACAATATGTCAATCATCGCAGATACCCATTTCAGCTATCGCTTGATCATTAATTTACAGGTTATAAATACAGATGAACCAAATCAAGGATATAAAATATTGAAGCCATAGAATGTCAATTAAGAATTTTGCAAACTGTGAAAACACAGAAAGAGCATTAAATTAAATAATCGATTACATATTTGATCAAACAAACAAAATCAAGTGGCGGCGCTCAAACACAAGAGGTTAATAATCAGCACGTTTTACATGTGCCGCAACAGGAGGTTGATAGTCAGCTTGTTTTCATGTTCTGTAATGACTGGCAATGTCATACAAAAAAAAAAAATGAATGCAAGTACTAATAATTGACTTGAATTTATTATCATTGAGGTTAAATAATATAGAATATAAAATGTATTAATACTAAATAGTAAAATAAACTATGATTTAGGTACTGGTACTTACAGTTATATACGGTACGGCGACCATGTATATTCATGTGAATACTTGTATACCCCTTTTACAAAGCCAGTATGATTTTAGAATTAAAGGTCAAATTTTATTTGGGATCTTGATTTCATGGATAAACCTATCCACGAAATCCCCGAAAATTAATATCCCACAAATATTTATGATTTCACAGTAACACATGTATGTTGACCTCTTTGTGTGGCATTGACCTTTCAATAAGGTCTTGACCACATGCATTGTCTCAAATATGGTAATGTCAAAAAACAGAAACAGTAACTAATAAAACATTTTTAAGGCTTTATTTCTCAACTTATATTTCTGCTACATCATGAAAACAGTGATGGAATCTTTATGTCCAAGGAAATTATCAAACCCCATGCTAAAAGATGTACATATACTTCTATTTAAAAAAGTCTACTGCTGAAACATGGTCATGCATGTACATTACAACTGTTTGCAAAATATTTTAGCATTTCAATACTTTGAAGCATTGAATAGTGGCGGTGTTAACTCCGCCTTAATCTTCAAATGCCTGCTGTAACATTTACGTTTCTGGAGCATGAAAGACCACCAGAAATGGTGTTATAAGTAGAAAACAATTGGCTGATTGTTCAGAACTTTGTAAAAGTTAACATTGTGATTAACCACTTGTTAACTCTTAAACGTGAAATATTAGATAGTGTGCCAATATATTTAAATATAAACAAGTTCAGATGAAACAGTTGTCTCAAATATTGTGAGAAATGAGGCAGATCGCAAGAATATCCATTCAACTTCAATAGCAGAAGAGATTTGAAAGTTGACAACGATGAGGTTAAAAACGTTGTTAACTTTAACAAAGTTCTGAACACTCGGCCAAATATATCACAATTTCATTATGTCATAAATGCCTCACAGAAATCACAACGCAAATTAATATAAACAACAATGACACAGCAAATTTTTCAGGGCCAATATCAAGGATGTAAATGTTGATGAAAAATGGTCCAAAATAAAGAGGGGCTTTTACATGAGTGGCCATTCAATACAGAATTTTAGTGTTGTGCCGATGATCGATTATAATCGACAATTGATCGGAAAGGCCTACGTCAGCGACAATCCATAGTGAAATTTGAACAATCGATTATAGAAACAAGGCAACCGCTACTAATTTTCTTTTTCTGTTTATTGCAAGTTAATGTTGAAATGTTAATATGTTACTATGTTAAGTTATCTTGTCATATTCTGATCAAGTCAGTAAGTCACTACAGTATCTTATGACAAATTTTCATTATAATTTAACTTATTAGTAACTTGTAAACACAAAAGATCACTTTCTGAATAAAAAAATGTAATTTTACAAAGAAATGTACAAACAATATTGTAAGGGAACATTGGTACTTAGAACTGGTGCATATACTGACCAAATGCTGATTCAACCAATTAATAATCGATCATTGATCGGTTTCATAAACCGGTTATCGATAGTATCTTTTATGTCCGATTCCCAACACTACAGAATTCAGTAAACAAGTTTCTTAAAATGGATTAAATTATCCTCTCAGAGCTTTTATCAATTTTTTTTTTTTAATGTAATCAATTTTGTTTTGAATGACCGCTCTTGTGTTACATTATAAATACTAACTTTATAATTTACAACGCTTATTAAATGAAATGGCGCTTCATAAAGCGCACATTAAACCATATTAATATATGATTCCACATTTAAAGTTTTGACACCAATTATAAATCAAAAGTTTGTACATGTTATGACGTTATTTCATTCTAGCAACGTCATCTATGATATAATAAATCTTACTACCTCAAAATCTGAAACTTGTATTGTATTGATTTTGAATAAGAGTTTCACTTTAACAAAGTACTAATGTAACATTCATATAGCTTGTACTTGGTTGCATGCATGTAGAAATGTAAAATTTTCTCCAGAATGTAATCATATTGATCACCGTGAGTTTGAAATATGGGGATTTATATTTAGACATTTATCATGTTCAATATATTTCATTGAACTTGTTTCAGTGAGTCATGACATTGATTTTTGCAAAAATAATTATGAGCAAATCAATGAGGAAGCAGAAACAAACCTTCAGCAATGAGAAAAGAAATGGCATAAAAATCACACACAGAATATTCAAGTGTGAAATAATGATAAATTGTTCTTGTCCAGCCTCATATCACAATAAACAATGTATAACAACTACTATCAAACAGTTTAAGACTCAAAACAGCAAATTTGAATTCTTATCAATAACTGTAATATTGCCTCTAGTAAGCATTGGTATTGAAAATGTTTTACATCTATAGGTCAAATTACATGGTTTACAACTATATATGTATCTTTTGACAAATAGAGCTATATTAAAGAAATATTGTACTACTCAAAAAATATTTTTCTGAGTCCAACCTCAAACTGAGACTGAAGACATTTAAATAGTGAATATATATATAGACTTTGGTTTATCAAAATTTCATAGTGTTGTCATCATATGCCGCCTTACATATCAAATCATAACAAGGGACCACAACAACTGGCATATTTTTTAACACTGTTATAATTCAAAAGTGAAATATCTGGTCCCCTTTGTCTGGAAAACCTTTCCCCTAGTCCAGTAACATGTCTGTGGTTGTAAGTAAACTTGTCAGGCAGACTCATGCAAAACGTATGGTGGGTGCGTCTGCAACAACCTGAAATTGTATCAGCATACATGTAACTAGAGCTTTTACAGGAATCATTACTACCCACACACACCACTCTGTTTATAGGGGTATAAACATGCACAGATGTCTGATGCTATACTTTGGCATACCAAATTTATCAATGGGAATTATAATGTTATAATAATTAATTCTTTCTTATTTCAGTCATGTGAAAACCAGTATGAATTTGGTCTACTAAGTGTTATGGTAGTTCTAATAACATAGAGTATATCTGCATATAAATCTGCTGGTCCACAAAACAAGGAAATTCAAAAGCAGGGCCAATATTCACGAAGGTCTCGAGTCTTAGTTTGAAAATTGAAAAAAGATTTTTTTTTTAATACAGTCAACCTACTTAGGCTCGAGCTCGCTTAGCTCGATTTCCTTGTTGGCTCAAACTAGATGCAAAGGACATATTTTTTTCTACTAAAGGTAATCATTCCCGCTTGGCTTGATTTTCCCGAGGCTCAATGTATTTTAGCCATCCGGGTTCAACTGTTTTGCAAAACATTTTTTTTCAACAAACTAGACGTTGATGAAAGTAAATAATTGTGTTATCTTTTACATCAATTCTTAACAACAAACTTCTTGTAGCATGAAATTTTGCTACCATGAGTGATTTACTCAGACCCAGATGTAAGCAATTATGGACCATTGAACCTCCATCTAGTTAGAAAAAAATGTTTTGCTGTCTTTAACAACAACCTCAAAATGGATTTCATCGCCATCTAAAACATCATATCTGCTTAGAGGGAGGGCGCTTATGGGTATCTGTTCAAAAGGGTCGTCAACTCTGTCCATCTGGTGCTGTGGACTTGTATAGTGGTGAAACATCTTCAGGCTCTGCTTGCTGAAATATAAAAATATATTTATAAAAAGGATATTACATTACTACCATAAGTGGTCATTCGATATAGAATTTATCACACAAGTTCTCTTAAAAAAAACACACACACACAAAATAATGACATTTGGTCATGTATCTGGTTTTTAAAGTCTGAGGGAGAGTATGTCCTTTTCAAAGTTCAAAATTCTGCCTTAACACCAACCAAAAAACATTTTTAAATCTCAAACCATATAAAATCTGTCTCAAAATGTAAAAAGAGTTTCTTTGTTAGAATTTTGAAAAAGGCCTTAAGGCAGAAACATCAAAAAAAATATAAATAAAGCGTTTAAAATCAAATCATTCAAAATAGTCAGCTTAGCTCGACCCTGCTATTTAAGGTACATGTAGTTCAGATAGTTTGATAAATAGGGGCCAGGCAAATTGCAACATTGCGAATGGCGCCTTAACTAAAAAACTTAAACCTTTATACAGTAAGCATTCCCAAAAAATGAAATTAAAAATTGAAAATAAACATGTATCCAGTATTTGAAAAACATAGGAAAAAATTATATCATGTAGTGATGTTCCAATGATCGATTATAATCAAAAATTGATTATTTAGACCTAAAATTGGCGGCAATCATTTTCATTTTGCCATAATTGATCATCGATTCAACCGGTGAGTTGTTTTCTTCTTTCTTCTTGTTATTTATGTTTGGTTTATTTCCGCCAATTTTCTTTACATATATATTTTACAATGATTGTGAAATAAGTTATTACAACATCATATTAATCACTCCCGTTGGCATGATTTTACCTGAGAGTGTGGTCTTGTGTTTGTGGGGAAAACACCGGAGAACCCGGAAGAAACCCACTTGTCTGGCTTGGTGACCATGACGAACCAAACTCACATGTGCCCAAGCCGGGAATTGAACCCGAGTTGCCTAGGCAAGAAGTGAGTATGCTAACCACAGCGCTAACCGGACAACAGTTCTTTGAGTTCATTTATACATTTGAAAGTGTTAAGTTGTTATTATAAACAATATGGCTGAAAGCAACAACAACATTAAATAACATCAAACATACACATACCATAAGCATAGTTAAAGTTTACAAAATTTATACAAGAAAGAAACTACAATTAATGTATTGTCAAAAAATGATTGTACTATCGATAATCAGTAACCTGAAAGGAACCGATTATTGATAAACAATCTCTAACCGATTCTCAACACTAATATCGTGCACTCACCCTTTCACAAGTCCGATTTTTTTGCCAATCATGTTTCTCAGACTGCCAGTGTGTTCTTTGACACTGACAGTTTCTGTGAAAACAACCTCCGAATTCTGATGGAAGGTCAAGGTCACATGCTCCTTGTATCCCTTGCTGATGTCTATGTCGACCAAGGGCGTAAGTTTACCTGTAATAAAACATCAATGTGTTTCCAAACAGGCGAGAAGGTTATGTGTTTCCTTCTGAATATAAAGATGTTATTTTTATCATATGAATATGCACTTGAAATGAAACCTCAATGACTTTTTCACTTGATTGGAAAATATATCAGCATAACCTTATTTGCAACTGAGTAAAACTGATTCAAAATATCAATGGTCCGATGTAAGGTTTATATAAAGGACAAAATATCAATGGTCCGATGTAAGGTTTATATAAAGGACAAACAACAATTGGTGTTAAAAGCACCTTAAGTCAATACCAAAAATATTAATATATTTTCTTGGTACGAGAAGGGGCATAGCCCTTGTATATTGTCTCCGACAACATGTGTACTAAGTTTCATTTAAATATCTTGAATTTTTTTAGTAAAGCCAACGTTAAAAGTTATCACACACAGACAGCACTGCTGATGATGCTGATGACATGAAGGCTATCACATCTTGACTTTTTTTAAACAGTACCATATTTTTTCTCCAGTGTAGCGTATATGGGCGGCTTGTATTTCTTCTCTGAGAAGCATCTGACCAAGTGACGCTCCGCCCGCTCCCTCTCTGTGTCCGATATCTCACTCCCGTTCAAGTTACGGATCCTCGGAAGGCTGGAAGAAACATTAAGGGTTGCTCTAAGCAATAAAGTTTGAAGTGACATTGAAAATAGCAGCACTTAGAACTCACGGGCAGAATTTAACACCCAGATAAAGTGATTTTACATGTGAAACAATTGATGAAAGTGTGAGATTATGTTGCTCAGACTTCAGGATAAGCAGATTATTGTCATGCAAGAAATGAAAGAAAAAAGCCAGTACCAAATAATTACAAGAAGAAGGTAATAAAAGCAGAAGTAAAGAATACCCGCAGACCCTGCCTGGATGCAGGAATGGTATTTTTCAGACCATATTTTACTAAGTCATGGACCATAGCTCTTGCTTTACTGAGTGAAATATCACACAATTTGCAGTAGCACAATTTCACATGCAACACACATTACTATGTATAAGGATAGGTGCAATACCTTTGTAACTACATGAGACACAAAAAAATAATCAGAGACGCAGTGGAATATGGCAGTATGTGACAGGACATGATCTGGGGGTATAACAATTTATTGCCTGGCATCTTTGCTTTAGGGTTGTTATATTTGCAAAATATATACATGAAATAAGTCATTACCATGCAATAAACATGTTTCTCCTGTCCTCTGCACTCAGTTTAGAGGCAAGCTGAATGTTCTGAAAATGTGACCACAAAACTTTGTACATGAAATTGATTATCAGCAAATAACTTGTCAGACAGGTATCATCTGTTGTTAGCTTACAATTGAACAAGCCCAAGCTTGTATAATAATTAGTTAATATATGCACAAGTCATGTAATTGTTATCTGGTAAAATCATTATGCTTTCAGTTTGTCAACAAAAAAAACACCATTAATATTTTGTTTGTCACCGGCCATGTGGCTTATTGAATATGTTTTCAAAATAAAATAATTATCTATCTATCATATTGAATAAAATCTTAAAGATAAAATACTGCAATATGTAATAATACTATTTTAAAAATCACTTTTGTTGAAATGCTAGAAAGTTATTAATCGCATACATTCCAACCAGAATGCAGGATACATATATTTAACCTTTTGGTTTAATATCTAGTCTACCCAGAGGTCAAAATGATCACAAGCCTGCAAGCCCTGAATGGCGAATTATTCATCTGACTTCCTCAAAATCAGAATTCTTCATGGCTAAGCTTGTTTCAATATTTTTGTAAGAATTCTGGATTGTTCATTAAAAAGTTTAAGTTCGATGAACAATCATCTTACCTTTATCCTGACTGAAGACAAAGAAGGGAACGCCTTCAAGGCATCCAGGTGTTTCCACTTCTTAATGTGAGTATCACTCAAACAGAGTGTTTCTAAGGCTTGAAATGGTTTTTCTATTGCCTCTGCTCTTTCTCGCACACTTTGGCTTGTTTCATTGTTTTCTATGGATTGCTTTCCTTCATCTGCGTCATTACTTTCATAAGTACCACTTTGTTCCTGATGCCCAGCTTCTACATCAACCTTTGATTCATTACCCTTGTCCATCGTTTCAGGAAAACTACTTTGTTGATCAAACATGAGTTGTGTACTTTCATGTATTATATCATTATTGCTTTTCATAGTTGCTTCAGGCCTTGTTTCCATCTTAGTTTTGGTTACTTCATCTTTAATATCATTGTTTTTCTGATTGTTAAGACCTCTTTCATCCGACTGAAGATCATCCATAATAACTGCATCTTTAGACTGACTTTCAGCATTTTCTAGTACATCACATGGCTGAAATATTTCTTGCCCATTAATTTTAACAAATTCATTTACAGCAATTTGAGTATCACAGCTTTTAGCTTGAGAATCACATGTAAAAAGTTTTGCCTTCTTGACAGTATCACAGTCAAAGGTTGAATTGATTTCTTTTGATTCAGCTTCGAGGTCAATGTTTTCACTATTGCCTTGACCCTTTGTGTCAAGGTCATGTTTAGAATGGTGTTCTTTTTTCTGATCATCAGTGACAGTGCAAATGTTACTATCCTTGTTTTGACCTTGGCTATCAAGGTCATTCTCAAGACTGTTGTCCTTCTGTTGATCATTTTTGACAGTGTCTAGGTCACCATCCTTATTTTGACCTTGACCAGCAATTATAGTTTCTTCTTTGACTTTACATTTACCAACAACGCCATCATCTGTATTACTTCCTTCATTTTGACCTTGACCAGCAAGGTCATCCTCATGGTAGTATATATCAGTTAAGGGATTGCCAGACAGTATTAAGTATTTCAGGTTTGGTAAATGTCTGAGCTTCCAGATTTCTTCCCAGCTGCAATGACAGACAAGAAGTTAATCTTAAGTTTCTCAGGAACATATTAATAAAAGTTGTGGAGGGAGTGCAGGATTGTTTAATTTCAGAAATAAAATTGTGTCAAAAGTGGAACCATTTATGTAATTATGCATATATAATATATAAGAATATATAAAGGTGTTGAACAAATGAATTCACATTTTTTTACCATTTGCAATTGGAATTTATTCTGATCGATTTCCAAAAAAAATTCTGAAAACATTTCTCCCAAAAATCATCATGCTCAAAGAAGGAAAAAATCGGAATCAGAAGGCCCGAACAATTTCATACGGTACAGTACACAAACTATAGTGCTTCCAAAAAATAAAATCTCCTCTTGCCTATTATCCTGGAGTTCCTTAAGACCCTATCGAAATTTTACTAACAGGGGGTGTAACTGTGTGAATTTATCCAGACTGATGTCGTACCACTAACCTTTGAATGCTGTTATCGTTCATCCGAAGGCAGTAGACACTCTCAAGACCCTTAAACCCTGCATCAGGGAGCTGGGTGTAGTCTGTAATGAATATAGAAAACCCGTTATATTAGTAGCTATTAACCTCTGACAGCAAAACAAACAAAAATCATCATTTCACAACGGGCATAACTCAACAATAAAAAAATATTTAAATGCAGGGCTATGTTCCTTGCCTGTCAAATTTGAAAGTTACATTTGCAGACATTGAGATTTGTGATATTTTCATTTATAAATTCTATTAAATGATTACAATACAGTAAAGGATTAAAGGTCAGAGATGTAATAATGAATTAAATCAATAGTTTACCATTTGTTTAATGCCTGTCCCAAAAAGATCTTGTTAATTTTTACCCAAAAAGATCTGACACGAAACTTGAAATTTTGCACAAAAAATATGGGCAAAGAGAAATCCCCAACCATTTCCACATATATGCAGTTCTTGCAGACTGTCCAACATGCATGCTAGTGTCAACACAGCCTGCCAGTTTGCCCCTGTACTGTTCAACACCACATTCTCCACGGCTGGAAGTCTCTTGGACCAAGTCATTAGGGCCTCCTGAAATACCATGTACTAACTGATTTAGAGGGAGGCACTTAAAGTGGATGCCTGCTCTAAGTTTGCAAGAAAATACATCTTTAAAAAAGAGTAAAACTTTGAATAAACATTGAATAAGAAAAAAAACAAAATAATAGTGCATCATTCTGACAAGAATTACAAAAATATATGACTAGTATACATGTATCCTAACCTACCCCCTAAACATAATTGCAAAAGTGTATTTTCTAACTAGTCTATGTATGAAGGTGCAATCCCTCTAATATGAAGTCCTGCCGCCCAGCAACGGTAACTGTTTACAAGCCTACCATCAGATAATTGATTGAATGCAAAAGATCATTTTGACTCACTGTTCATATACAAGGTCAAGAGTTTTACCATTACAAATTAACAATGTATTAAAAAAAGGAGGGATAATTATTTTAGGCTAACTGTAAAAGACATACGATAACAAGAAAAGTTGCATTTTGATGAAACCAGGTTAAAGAATTGACAGAAGAACCTCAGCCTTTGTTCACAACATATTATAACTTAGCTTATTTGTTTAACTTTCGTGAGAAGTGTATATAAAATAACATGTCAAATTGGTTAGAGGACAGAAGACAGAAAGCAGGTATAAGAATGAAAATGAATATTAAAGGGAAACGTTAATCAATGAATAATGAATAATGAATTCAGTTTCAACTGTTTCTCTATTTTTAATAACAGTGACATTGACTCTAGGGCCCCAAAACACAATCGCATGAAAGGTATCCATAAACTCTTCCTATATACTAAGATATGTCAACCCAAACTAAAGATATTCAGTTTCAACCATTTTTCTATTTTTAGTAACAGAGACCTTGACCCGGCACCCCAAACTCAATCCTATGAAAGGTCTCCATTACCAGTAACTCTTTCTATATACAAATTTGGTCACAATAGGTCAACCTGAACTACAATTATCCAGCTTCATAGGTTAGTTTGACCCCTCTAGCCCGCCTGACAGAACAAAGACAAACATCATTTTTATAAACAGGTTTCAGTATCATATCGAGAGGTTAAAGGGAAACATTCTATATTCTTTATTTAATGTCACTTAGAACCTTTATGCACTTATGCCTTCATAGCAACATGTTTTGTAAAGATTTAAGCGCATTTACCAGGTACATGTATGTTTTTAATAGACTTATAATGAAAAGCACTTTCCTTTCAAGTCCTTTGTTCCAGCCATTTCGTAAAGATTACCTGTACCCATCAAATTGGAAATAAAGGCTATAAAAACAGCTGAATAAAATTAATGGGCCTACTTGTTCCTTGGTGATCTTGTTTCGAGCCAAGTTGAGAAATTTCAAGTTTTCTAGCTCTGACAGCACAGGCAAAATCTCTGCCCAAGATTCAATCAGGTTACCTGCAAAAACACAATAAAATTTCAATTAATTTGAATTTCCTGTTATGTATTATTTAAGTGACATATTTCTTTATCAAATTTTGAATAGTTTACCCGGTACTGTATATTTAATTATTTCTTAATTATGCAATGCCAAAGTTCTTAGCCAAAATATTGAAGCACATGTATATATATACTTGTATACATTATTTTTTTTTTGTAATTTCACAGGTCATTAAAGTCAACCTGAAACGAAAAGCGTGACCCTGGTGGGACTTGAACCCACAACTGCTGGAATACTTACTCTGGAAGTTGCTCAACGTACTGACATTCAGCTACATTTGTGACCAAGTGGCTGGATCATACTCACACAAATTACACTCTTCCCCCATTAACCATTTAGGCCAGTCCAGGCACTCCTGCTTTTTACTCCTGATACAAGTAAAATGACCTTGGAGGAAAAGAGTGCCTGGTGTTGGGCTTGAACATATGACTACCAGAACACTGGCAAAGCACTCTACTGATTGAGCTAACCTGAATGCTGAACGATCAAGTTATTTGTTAATTATGCAATGCCTAGTGCTCAAATAAACATGTATTTAATTATGTACATTGTATCATTTTACATTTACATGTTCTGAATACATAATTATTGGATCATTTTGAAAACCTTGATAATGATAACCTTACCAGCCAGATCCAAGTCGACTACATTTGGACAGAGTGACTTCAGGCTTTGTGCTTCCAGCCCCGAGGTCCTGATCCCACATTCACTAAGACACTGAAACAATAAACAGGTCGTTTTTTCTCTTGATTGATTTAATGATTTAATGAGTGATCCATTAAATCAGGTCTTCTGTCATACTTGTATATCAATGGCTTTGTCAGATGGAACCTTCCCAAAACTGTCTAGTTGTACTGCAACATGGCAATATTCAATGTGTATTATAAAAAGTAACATACAATGTGCCCAAATGTGTATCATTTATTCCATGGTTATTTGCTGATGATTGTCTCTCAAACAGGAATGTACACCCAACTGAGGACGCTACTAGGCAAACAAAATCTAGAGGACTAATGGAACTGTGGGAAAAACGTGACAAATTGTCTTTAACCCAGACAAATTAGAAGTGATGAGGTATAGACTCATATTCTTTATCCTATGTTCTAGAATCATGTATGACGCAAGGCCGAAAAAAAGAGGTTTTGGTTCCGGTTACCCAACTCTACCTACGAAAAAGGTTCCAACCCTATCATTGTTATATATAGTCTGTTGTTAAAAAAAATAAATAATTGATTGTGTGTTTCCATATGAAGACCCTTTAAAGCTTTAAACAGGAGATAACTTGATAGCCATTCCCCAATGTTCTTACATGAAGCCTAATAAATCTGAGTGAAATAAAGCAAACAAATATACATATTTAGGTCCAAGGAATCATTATTTTGGAGAACAAAATCTATCTGGAATGCACTGCTAGCTCAAGCTGTTCCAGCCAATAACACAGATGATTAACAGCGTTCTGCCTTCACCTATTTTATTTGTAAATTATACAATACAGTAATTACACACTATTTTATTGTACTTGTCCTCAAAGGACATGTAGTTTGTACAGTCACTAAATTCAAGAATTCACACAAAGTTGTATTATGGCCTAGTTTAATTGAAAAATTCAAATACCAGATTATGCAATATCAGCGACTTTGGTCATAAATTTGAAACAATTTATTTTTTAATTTTAATGATACAGTATACTTTTTATTCCAGAGTAATGCACCAGTCAATTGTAACCACAGCCCCCAGGTCCGGGAAATAGCGGGGACTTTGACTTTCGGTTCAGCCAACCCCGCCTAAAATCCCCGCCCTGCGAGGACGAACAGATGGTAAAATCCCGGCCAAATGCCCCCACACCCCAGAGACCCTGGGTATGGCCCATTCTCCGCTATATTTGAAGCGAAGACAAAACCGCGCATTCAGCCAGCACTGCGGGGCCACCTGAAAGGTAAAAACACAGCCCATTTCCCCGGTATACCCCCGGACCTGGGGGGGCCGTGGTTACAATTGACTGGTGCATAAAGGTTATATTTACCATATTCCGAAGATAATCGAGTTCTGCTTCCCCAGCTGATTTTGGCTTGCCATGGAAAACAATGGTGACACCTTTTGTTTGAATGTCATGATTCGTGCAGTATTTTTGTTTTAAAACCTGAACAAGTGACTTAGCAGATTTTCTTGGAATTCTGCGTTTTTGAGTATTGTCACTCTTACTTTCGAAGTCAATCGCAAAACTTGTGCCACCTGCTGCCATTTTTGCACTATGGAATTTATTAGCGCATCTGATATTTTAGGTCATATTTAAATATACTTGGCTATTTCTCATCTCTGACTCATTTTGTTTGTTTTGATATTTTCAGTTACCTCCCTTGTTTATGAGACAAAACGTCCTGAAATTACCAAACGGTCGATCTGCATTTCATGATAGTAGACGGTAAAGGGCAAGGAGAGGAATAAAGAACATTTATAGCGGAGGATTCCCGACATACACTGGTATGATATTTGATAGACCTAAAAGCCTTATTTTTTCTTGTGTATGGAATTATTTGATATGCGCTTGTACACTAACCATTTTAAACGAAAAAATAAACAAACAAACAAAAAATCGCAGAAAATATGTTTTTATTCTGCTCGTTTTTTTCCAAAAATAAATATATATATAATGACCCACTACTATGCAATGATCATCACTGAAAATCGCAAATAAAATAGCATACCTTTCTCTTGGCAAAGAAATCAAGATGAAGATCTTATTATTCATAAAAAAAAACACGACAACATCGATCCGTGTTTTCGTTCCCCACACTGGCGTTATATTTAAGCAATTATTAAGCGACACCTGTGGTATTATCATACACACAATCAAGCATCACAAGTGAAAGGGGATTTTTTTTCATGTGTTGGCAGAGAATGTAGCAAGACAACGAGAGGGGACTCGGAAAGGAGGTGGGGGGGGGGGCAGAGGAGGAAGCCTGAGGAAGAATGGGAGAGTGGGAGGGAGGGCGAAAGATGGGGCGGAGGGGAGGGAGAAATTAACTAATATGATACATTCAAGTTTAATTATTGTAAAGTGTGTGACACATTTCTAGGCAAGCAAATATTTGCTAACATAATGTATTCCCACCTGTTTCAAAAGGTTTAATAAACAACATTGTTCGTATTCTTGGAATATTTTATATATACGTTTCGAGTCTTGGGGGGACAAAGTATACGTGGGAGAATTCCGTAAAATAATATTTTTCATATTTTTTGTGCATGAATATGAATAAAATAAACCACCCAAACACGTAAAGTTTATTATCTTAAACGTTTCGGCATAGCGCCTTCATCAGTGGATATAAACAATTAATATAAAAAGGAAGTTACGTCAACGTCATATAACGGCGGCACGTCGTTTGGCGGCAAAATAAGTGACGTTACTAAATATACATAATATTTATATATATTATATATATGATAACGCAACATACAAATAAACATAAATACTATTATTAAGAGGTTAATAAACGGCGCCAGTGTGTCGTCTGTCCATAATGGCACACCTGGACCGTAATGGCCCGAGGGCCATTGCAGACCAGGTGTACCATTTTGGACAGATGACACACCGGCACCGTTTTTTAACCTTTTTATTGCATATTTCGGCCTTTACTCTACAATAAGTATTCATTGATTGTTTAATTGGACAAAAATCAAATATCGCACCGATTGACCTATGACGTAGCTATTGTATTCGTGACGTCATCAGAGTCATTGTTTCTAGGTCTAACTAGTGTGGTGTGGGATGATAAATTTAAGATATTTCCTAAGGTAAGGTCTTTTAAAACATAGATATGATATATAGCTATAGTATATATGTAAGCAACAGAAAAATCACACCACCGCGTGTTTGCGTTTTAATGAATACTACTTTAAATTGTATTATTTAGCGGTTTTGAAACAACAAAAATGGATGACTAGAATATGTCGATGACATATTCTTGGCAACTGTCAATGCAGAACTTGCAGTAATATAAATTTGAGGTACGATCATGTGATGCAAAACGCCACTGCTTGGTTAATGGATCATATGGTCGTGGATTACATTTGACATCGTTTGCTTATACTGAAAATGGCAGTGGAAATGATATGGTTGAAAAGATGTATCAGGTATAAGCATACTGTAAGGTTAGATTGTGTTTACATCATTATTATTTGTTATTTCAATTACTCGCGAAATAGGGGCCGGCTTGCCATGCGAGCAACCTTTCTCTGGCCATGTTTGCGTTGCTAATTTCGTCGAACACTGCAGTGCCGTTAAATGTTCAGGTGCGCGTTTTACCGGAAGTCTCATTATGGATTTTTGGCACACCTCGAGGTGCCGATTATGTTTAATTGGCACACCAGCCATTACAGCGGTGGAACCCGGTCCGCAATGACTCATTTTCGGCCTAAAATGTTACTATACTGTATATACTAACATATATGCAATAAGGATCATTAAGTGATACAATAGTCTATTAAAAATGGTGTAGTAAAAATCGTAATAAAAGGCAAAGTAATAAATTATGACAACTATGTAGTTTTGTTAATTAGCATATAAAAGTTTATTATTTAGACCGTTGCCGTTGGGAAACATCGTTTTAGGTTTATGGATAAAAAAATGTTTTCTTACATAGGCGGTCTTGATTATTATAAACAACATCTATGGGAAGAAAAAAAAATCTTGCATACCGGACGTGTGTTTCCGGTCATGTGACCGGTGCTGGAAAAACTAGTCTTACACCCCCCATGTAAGATGAGTCACGCGCAATCGTACAGTGAGCAGTCGTTATTTTGTGATCCAAAATGGATAGCAACATTTGATATAGGGTTGATTCAACAATTTTTGATATCAAATCTATGTGAATTCATTCTGCGAGACACACATTGATAAGTTTGTCCAATATTGAATATTACATTTTTTACATGTTATAAGATATATAACATCGCTAGAAGTACAATTAGAATCAAAGCGTAACTCATCTATAGGTTGAACCTGTGACGCTAAGTACTATAGATGCAATTGTGAACTAGCATTGATAGTGTTACAATGTGTACTTCTACGTCTTAAACATTTTAATTTTGGATTAACACGTTTTAGTATTGAGAGTACTATTTATGAGACAATCATGCATATTTCTATAAGCCAAAATAGGTTTAAATTCATGTAGAGATTTGACACTTTCTTTATCAGACAATTTCAAAAGGTCCCAATACTTATGTACAATATCACCAATATTTGGTAATGATGTGTTAAAACATATTGTAAATGGTATGACTGATTTAACATTTGTTTTCAGCCGGATTTTTCATCGAAAAATTGCGGGTTATAGAATGGCGAAAACCGGTCGGGCGGGCGGGCGTTAACAATTCTGCGTTAAAGTTTTCATTTTATGTAATAAAATCAAGAGTTTTTATCCAATGGTAATTAAACTTGGTCAGACTATTTGTCGGCATGTTATCTTGAATATATATGCATATGGGTCATCCCGGGTCAAATTCTAGGTCACTAGGTCACATCTTAAGAAAATCATTCCACGTCATAAATTCAACAATTTTTGTCAAATCTGTATGAAATTTGGTCAGAATATTTGTCTGCATAATATTTTGAAAGTTTTTTTAAAATGGGTCATCCCCGCTCAAAATCTAGGTCATAAGGTCAAATCTTAGGAGAAAGAATTCCACGGCCATGAAAATTCATTAATTTTTGTCAAGTCTTTATGAAACTTGCTCAAAATATTTGTCTTCTTGTTGTCTTAAACATTTGTGAATATGGGTCACCTCAGATAAAAAACTAGGTCACTAGGTCAAATCTTAGGAAATATTTTCCTGATGTCATAAAAAAAATAATAAAAAAAATCATGAAACTTTTACATTTTTTTTTCTCCAGGATATCATAGTCACATTAAAGTTTAATAGAATTTAAGCATAAATTACAGTTTTTTCCTGCAGGATATGGAATTATTTGTTTTCAATTTTCATGACATTAGTTACTTTACATACATACACAGTATAAAAAATAAATATGGGTCTTTTTGGTTAAAAATACTAGGTCACTAGCTCAAATCCTCGGTTTGCAAAATTGCATCGTCAAATAAAAATCCGGCTTTAATGCGGCGTTGCCGCATTGGCGTCTTGTTTGTTTTTGTACAGCATAATGCACCATCCTGTGACATATTTCGAACTAGCGTCAATCCATCCGCTATGAAATCTTTGGGGTAATTTCTTTCTTCGAAATAACTTTGCAAACTAGTTAAGACCTGCTAAACACATTATCATTTGAGATTGAATACGTCTCAATACATTTTTTTTTTAAATCTTTTGCGCTGAAGATATGCATGGCTATTTCTGGTTGCGAATTAAGGCTCAGTTTTAAGCACTATTCTCCATTGTATTTTGCGTTAAACGTATGCTTTTTAATGAACATTCAAAGTACTTTGTTCTAGTTTTATTCTACAGAAAGCTAGCATTACATATTAAATATATAAACTCACATACATGCGATTTTATTGATTGACTCGACTTTCATCAATACTTTATTACATACTGGATGAAGATGTCAACTTGTAAAAGCGTTTTCTCCACAGCTGGTATATAAACATAACAAGGGCGTAGCTAGATCAAATTGATGTGTAGGCCCGGATTGCTTTGGTGGTTCGGGGTATGCTCCACATTTATGGTTTTAATACAACATGCGCTTAAGTGCGTTTTAATTTCTCTGTTTCTTGGAGAAAAAAACACAAAAAAACAACAATAAAAACAAGAACAAAAAAACAACACAAGAACACAACACAACAACAACAACAACAACAATAAAGAACAACAACAACAAAAAACATTTGATAAATGAGAGCTACATGGAAACACTGGTTAAAATTCTAACCTAAAACATACATCCTCAATCCCTTCAGTTTTAAGAGCATTTACCAAATAATTAATGTAAAAGCATGAACTTGATGTCGAAAAATAATTTTAAAATTATGAAGGGTAACGCTATACGCAAAACTGTTAATGAATATCGATAACCGAAATACATGTTAGAGAGTAGAAATGTACGACTAAATAGAAGTTAATCATTCTGGGGAATAAGGAAGATAATTAAGAGTGCATGAGATAGATTAACAATGCCTGATCTAGCTGGGCCCGGTGGATACACAAGGCCCCCCCCCGCCCCCCAATTGGCCGAAAATTGAACACAAACATCTAAATCTAAATTTAATACATCACACATGAAGAATCAAAACGCTAATATAACATTTCAATATTACAGTGAAATATAGGTTTTGAAGGGGGTGACGGAAGTGCCCCCCCCCCCCCCCCGATATGGAGCTGCCACTGGTCAAGTATTACAAAGTGCAATAGTATACATTACCTGTATAAATAGATGATGCAGCTACTTTACTGATTTTCTGAAAACAAATCTTTGTTTTTAGGAAAACTCAAGCCTCTCTCTAATGCATAACAAGTGTATGATTATGTCAAGTTAATGAGAACATATATATGGATACTGGTTCGTTTGTATTTTTGGATAAACTTATCGACTATGCTAAAAGTAAGGGATTATCCGTTATTATTGTCGTTAATTTGTTAACACTGCCTACATATATGTGTATCGTTGTTAAACTATTAATTTTCGGATATAGGCCGCTTATATCAGCATGTTATGCAAGCTAGCCTTGAGCGTTATCATTCACATGAGTCACCAGAGGCGTGCCTGGGCCTAAATCAGGGATACGCACCTTTTTAGCCTCTCAACACAGTGCCCCCACCCCCTGGATTTTTTTTTGAATGGTTGAGGTGCCATCTGGAGTTTATTTAGACAAAACTAAAAAACAACATTTTACTCATTTTTAACTTGATTTCAACACACGTGTTCGTAACATAAATGCATGTTTGGTATCTTATGTCGATACAAGAAGAAACGTTTATTTTAGTTACCCATTTTAGGTTCGCAATCTCAAAACTTAAAAAGGAGATCTAGTCGTCTGCCTTTCTTGCATGCAAATGTGTCAATCACATAGTCGACACTGATATCTCGATCTTCATGAATATGCATGAGACCCGGCCAAGACATCCTATCAGTCAACATGGTAGATTTCAAATATGTTTTGAGGCGCCGCATGTTGCTAAATGATCGTTCAGCGGTCGCAGTAGAGACTGGCATTGCTAGAACAATGTGAAGACATGTGTTCACATTAGGATACAGTTCTTCATTGATGCCTGCCAACCTTTCTGCAATGGATGCCGGCGGATTGTCTTCCGAACGATCTGTTATATTCCAACGAGGTGTAGACAACGATTCCCCTGAAATCGACGTGCATTTAGCAAAACCAATGACATTCTCGGTCACATATCTTGAGTTTGTTTCATGATATCGCAGACAAAGGGCCATCCGCTTCATCGTTGATGCGCCCGTTGTCTTGCCTGCAATGGAGCCAACAAATGGAACGCTGTTACAACTTTCGACTATTTTAGATTTTATCTGGTCAACACATATGTCGATTATCTCATTTTGAATCTTATTGGAGGTATACTTCGTCCTTGAGTCGCCGTTTTCGAGATTGTCTTTAAGAATAGCATTATGCTTCGCTTGATATTCCAGCAGTGCCTTGAAATTTCCGCGATCTTCACCACAATGTCCCCTCAATGACAGATTATGTTATCCATATAATATAATTGTTTCTACAACTGCATGTAATGTTTTCCGGTTTCTTTGCACTAAGACATTTGGCATTACGACGATGACATTGGCGCTACAACGTCTTTTTGTTCACCAGACATGATGCTCCTGAAGTTCTCCGCACCTTCCACAGAGTAATGTAGTTCAGATTTCGCATGCCTGGACAATGTTTTCCCAAGGTTGCTAGGGTCGCTGGCCACAGATGAGACCAACAATCTTGTAACACTCCCTACAAACAGGTAGCATGGGGCACAGTAGACGCCGCAGGCCGATTGGGAATAACGGAGCCAGTAGTATAGGCATTAAACCAATGTGTTTGGCTTCTCCGGAACTTACCACTGACATAACTGAAAGCAGAATGAGAGAGCAGTCAGACCAAATTGTTTTAAGAATTATTAGATGAAAAGGAGATGACAGAGATATATAAGGGAATTGTTAAACCAACAAAGTCTGTATGATTAATTTAGTTATGTAAATACATTTATTTTTCACATAACATAGTGCTCAGAACCTTTATATGTGCTATCTACTGTATTAATTGTCTTGTACCTGGCATAAAAATATTATAACAACATTGCCAAATTATACATCGACAATAGTAGTTTGTTTTGGTGCGTAAGGTCATGGGTTCGAATCCTTGCCGCGTCACCGAATATTATAAACAAACATATTGTTTGCGAGGCTTGTTGACCGCATAATATTTGGGTATCAATTGAACCAAATTCTATTGAAAAAAGTAAATATTAAGCAGAATCATTATGTATTAGTCGCTTTGAATTGAAAGATCGAAAACCAGTTAAAGTTTAACAAAGGAACCACTTTATCAAGGTATCTATAGATATAACGTTTTCAATACAAAAAAATAACATACCCGAAATGACTTTTGATTTTAGGTATAAGGAAACTAAACACGAACAAGTTATGATTGTGATGGAGGACGACTTTGAAACATCTATAAACATTGATGTAGAGCAGGAAAATGAGGAAAACAGACGCAGAGAGATTACCTTGCATGACGAAGTGCCGAGACGAATGCCTTTAGCCAATAAAATGTTTCACAAGAGAGCTAATTGGTCTGCTACAGGTGACATCGTAACCAGTAGTGATATTGGTATATTCTTTTTATTCATTTTATCATTGTTTATTTAATAAAAAAGATACTATCTAGACAGAACGTTTGATGGCTCACGTCTTACTCTGGATTGCTTTGTACTGAATAGGAATGGTTGTATCCACAAATGGGTTTCACAATATTATCCTTTTTAAAATGGCCCCTTATGTAGTATATCTCATTACTGGTAAGGCCTGCGAAGAGCCCCTTCTATGTTGAATTGGCATTGGGTTGGCTAAAATGTAACCTATTTGGCTGCCAACAGTCTAATATTTATGTGTAGTGAAGACATCAATACATATTGCTATTCCAGACCGTGTTTCACATCCAAGCAACACAAACGAAACATCAAAGGTAAACATCACCTATTTTAAGGAATTCATTAAACTCAAAGCACAAAAAATATGATTGTTATAAGTTTATTATTCGGAAAACGTGTTGTTTCTTTTAATACTTCGTTATGAATATATTAATTCATTTTTGTGTAAAAAACGAAACCACGCGATGCATGTTCCCTGATTTGCTTAACTAAACGAGTTTGCAAGTGCATTAGAAGGAACACTCTCACAATTTTCCCATCGTTTTCAAAATGCCAAAAAATGTTATTTGGACATGACAATACTGTTTGAACCGAAAATTCGTAAATTGAAGCCAGAAATCATCCAATTTTCAATCGCATTACTAAGTTAAACTAACGCTTTTCGGCAAATAAAGTATTAAATGTAATATTTTTAGATATTTATAGATATTTATAATAAAACGAACTCTTATGTGATTCCAATGGCGATTTTACATTGCTGCAAGCAGTTTGTTTACGGCATACGACATTCAATGTGTAACCCAACCGTTTACACGAGACAGATTCTTTAATTAGCCCTCTATTAATAATATATGTGTGATCTTTTCAGGTCAAGCTCGAGGCAGTCTCTGCATGTAAGTTGCAAATTCAATTAAAATATTTAAAAGTTTATACTACTGCTTTTATTAACTCTATTGTGCTTAAAGCTGATATCTTTTTGAATCACTCTCGTGTCCTATTCCTGGGTAGAAACCAATACTGGTCAAAGCTGATATCTTTTTGAATCACTCTCGTGACCGATTCCTGGGTAGAAACCAGTACTGGTGTCAATTTCGAGAGGCAATGAGAATATACCCTTGCGGGGATCGAACCGAAAAATTATTTGGATATTGGTGGAAGTCTATTTCTTGAGAACTAGCAATGGTTAAATACGATTGAACTTCATCATTTTGAAGAAAAAATTGTTCTCAATAACAAGTAAGACAATTCAATTTACCGTTATATAATATATCGAACTGAAATTGCATTTATAATATGCAAGTCCTGTTTCGTTGAAACGTGTATGTTTTTAAACATATGCAAACTATGGATCAAACTGAAACCCACGATCACAGGGTGCATATTATCTCACTATAAGGGATGCATTTGCACAAACTATAAATAATACAACTCCTTTGCAATTCATAACACGCATATATATATCTAATTCATGTGCTTCAGCCGGGTATCAAACTTTTGTTGCTGTAGATAAGGAACTAACCATAAATGCTGACGACGAGAGAGAATATTGCTGTTTATGTTGTAAACGGGTGACAGGCCACTATGATGCTAGAAAATGTTGTTCAGCATGCTGTAAAGGCATAGGGCAATCGTGCAGAAACAGATACACCAGAGGACAACTTTGTATGGACGACTGTGCGCAATATTGCGGTATTTGCTTGCGCGATTTAAGAGTTAAGGTAACAGCATTTTGTGGTGGAGTTGGAGACGCTTTGTGCCAATGTGCAAATGGAATATGTAAAGGATTGTCTTTGCTAGCGACTGGAACATATACAGGAGTGTCATTACTAGGGCAGTGTTTATATGGAAGTTGTTCAGTGCAGGTTTGTCATACTTAATAACCTTCTTTAATATCCCTTAATATCCCTTTATATTTTAAAAATCATTTCGTTAACGCACTAGTTACTTCATTCAAAAAGTTAGTCAAAAGTTGTTATAAATGCATGAACAATTAGACACCAATCACATCAATACTGTAGAAACTTAATATAAAGATAGGACTAGACTTCGCAAAATTTAACAAGTCTGCTTTGCAATATTTCCAGTTGGTTCTGTTCCTCACCTAATATCTAGCCTGCACTTCCATGTTTTCAGTTGCTATTGTACCGCAAATAAACTAAATTTGCTTTTCAATGTTTTCAGTTGTTACTACACTTACTTCTTCCACTTTGTTCGATGAGCATTGCAATATCCAGTGTTGTACTGCCATACTGGGCCTGGGGCGAAACAAGCGACGTAGCTGTTGGTCTCTTTAAATGCTGCAATTTTACAGAGGAGAATCGGGTGTGTTCACCATTGTCTGACTGTCTTCCATCTGAATCTAGTAAGTTTTAAATGACATATATTTTGATTTAAAGACTTTAGCACGTGAGTATGTTCTTCTCCGTAATTTAAGATCTTTCTAGGGTTTAACATTCAGAAACTGTTGAATCTAAAACGAAATAATTGCGATGATTTCAAATCATATATGTCCTATTGTGAATATTGTTATAATTATATAAATAAATACACTAATTCATTTAGTTTCACTTGTTTCAGAATTGAACTTGCTCTTCAATGCAGCTGTCGGTCTACAGATCACATATATTGTCTTACATGGTGTAACTATTTTACTGGTAACAATCAGCCAACAAAGGGAATATTATTCTGATGAGCCAGATGTCCGCAAATGTTGCAATGGAATGATTATTTTTCTTGCGGGTAATTATTATTTTTCATCAGTCCATGATTTCTTTTAAAAACTGAACTAGTACTCTATTTTTTCAATTATTAAATCACATATTATCTGTGCACACATGACTTGCTAACCTTAAATATTTGAGGATTGGAGTTTTTACTTGCTCATCTCTACGCATTTTGTGCATCATTGTTTTCTTGTTAAATAATTGTGAAGCAAAACTTGTCGAACAAAAGCTTGAATTAAAATTATCATCGAAAACCTTTTTCAATTTTCAGCTGCAATCTCTTACATCGGCATCATCGTATTTTTATCCGGTGTTATCCAATTACCAAGCTTTAAAGGCGGTCCACCCCGCCTGTCAATCAATCTGGCGATGATATCCTGTGTTGTTTACCTCTCTTATGCAGCCGTTTGCTTTGGGCAACCTAAAGTGCTTATATGTGTACCCACTTCGACTGCTGTGGTCTATTTAGTGATATTTATGATGACAAACAAAACTGTTCTGATTGTTGTACTAGTTTTGATTGGTCTGTTTATATTAGGTACGCTTATCGTTTTGCTCATGAAAAGCAGAAAGTAATTAACTGCATGGATATAACGAAACAGAAGGAAAATGGTATGAGATAAACCTATTTAACCCATGTTTTCAATGACATTTCTATCATCATATATTCTATCATTTATATCAGGTGTTATCGAGGCACACAGCTTGAAAGGTGGTCCACCCCGCCTGTCTATCAATCTGGCGATGATATCATGCGCCGTGTACCTTTCTTATGCAGCCATCTGTTTTAGAGAGCCAAAAGTGCTTATATGTGTACCAATTTCGACTGTTGTGGTTTATTTAGTAATATGTATAATGACAGACAAAATTGTTTTGATTGTTGTATCGGTTGTGATTGGGCTGGTTTTTATATTTACACTTGCAACAGCTGCATTGTGTCTTAAATGCAGAAATAAATCAGCTACATGAGTGGGAATAAAACCTGCCTGAAACTGGAATATGATGAAGCTGTTATGATAACCGAATCAAATTTTGTACGGCATATTATAATTAATTAAACAACATTAGTTTGTGAAACATAATTCTTTTCTAACAAGTTTTTGTATTAGACAAATGTTTTATAAATGTGTGTCGAATTAAATGTGATTATTCAATTGAAGATATAGAATTAAAGAGATGTGGGGTATAAGTAAAATTGCATCCAATATAGTGATCTTTAATAATTGACATGTCCACATAGCAAGCGCCTCAAAGCTTCCTGTTCTACCATGTCAGAATTGATTTGTTTTGTGCATATACCACATGCCTACTTTCATATATAATTGCCCATTTATATTATATGATTATGCAAATATTTTTTTTAAAAATGTTGTTATATATCGGGTTCAGCTACATCGAACATCACAAGCGTGTTTAACACCTTATGGGAAAATGTGTTTACACGATACAGTTGTCAACATAAAACAAGGTGATGTGGACTTTTATATACTTGAACTATTTGGCATTCATCGGAATTACAAAGCCTCTCCTTTTGTTCTTAATTGCTCTCTTCGGGTTTACACATATATATTTCTCATTTTGGGAGAAACTCAAAAGAACACTACCATATAAATGAAACAGGCAAAGACGTAACTACAGGGAAAAGAAAAAAGAACACACGTGTTTTCAAAACGTATGAGTGAATTGATGAAATTGTCCTAAAATTGGGGGTACACAATGAATGAAGGACGATTTAAACTGATAATGTCAAAAGTAAAATGAGCAATTACCCCAAACTGTGTAATATATACACATGAGTGAAATGAGGGAAGAGAACAGAGAGAAACAATTTAATACACATAAAATAGTCCGACTTGTACCTTATTGGCGAATCAGTATATGTCCGATATCGTTGTCGATATTTACGACTTCTATCAAAGAGGCAAAGCAACACAGGTCCGATATCGTTTGCGGTATTTACGACTTGTATCAAAAAGACAAAGCAACACAGGTACGATATCGTTTGCGATGTGTATCCGATATTTGGAAGATATTAGTGTGGTGGTGGACTGATTCATATTTGCTTATCCGTCCATAACTACTCCTAAGCACTAATAAAGTATTGAATAAATAATAGCAACAAATTTCAGTTCTTAAAACTGAACTGATCAAATGGCAGTATTTATCATATTTAAGACTTATTACAAAATTGATCAGAAAACACACGTTCCTTTTCCAAATCTTAGAACATATTTATAAGGCACGTTACCTATGGTTTCAAGATGTGGGGCGTCCGGTATGGGTATGGCCACATCGCTCGGGAAAGTGGCCGTCAACTTCAGGGTCTCCACCACCACTGAACCCTGTCTTTCCTTGTCTCCTATCCGAGTGACATGTACACGTACAAGTCATTTTATCAGATGAATAATAATAAAATTTCTTTTAGTATTTCATTATACAGAGGACGACATATAGCATCTTATGAATAAGACAGAAAAGCAAAACACTTGAATCAATGCTGCTTTAATATGTTCAACGTTTTCAATACTAAGTTTTTTATTTACCATTTTGTTCTGTTTTCATAAGCTTAACAATAGAGATTATTGTTTAACATCTGTTTAAAATACCATAAACATGATAACATTTAGAATGCAGGTCGCTGTTACCATCCGAACATGAAGATCTGCTCCTTCGTCTCAAGCTCATCTTTCATTACTATGATCATCTCCAGTATCCATGGTTTCCCAGGACCCTTAACAACCACAATTTTCACCAAGGTCATCAATCTCAAACTGGTCAATCTGACAAAAGGTGTGTGTTGTGTGTCTACCGTGTTTGAAAATATAATCTTTTTAAAGGTTAGCCATTAAGTTGTAAAGGTATTAAGTTGTATTTATAAAGGTAGTGTTAAGTTGGAACGCGACCCCGAACGAATTTTTGAGTTAATGTCTGAAATTTGGTATACGAATAAAACAGGATATGTCCATTTAGGGACTTTTATTACATTTACAATATTCAAAACAATTTTGAAACTACGAGTCGTCAAAATATACCATTGAATGTAATATTCAGACGTCTGTCAGTGTTTTCAGTTTCAGCTACAAATACAGATATTTTCATCAATTCTTTGTTTAAAGCTATGTTATCCCCCCTCAAGTGCATCTTGTAAAAACGTCCACGGACATATGTATTTTTCTTTCTCCAAAAGAAAAACGGCGTCGTGTTTCGTTGAAAAAAATGTGTACTTTTAAATTTTATTATAGATCGCCTGATATCAAGAAAAGTTTACCTTACCTACTTCGTTTTATGTGCAATTTCAAATTATCTAACCCCTGTACCTGTTTCTTATTCAATACTTATTGTAAGGCCAATACGTTAAGCTAGAGAAAAGGATTAGCCTAAACACGGTTTCGTCAATAAACAAATTAGCAATCATCGCCTTACCATGAAGAACCCAGCTGTCTATCTTCGAATGAGAGCCTCACTTTGGATATCAACCCGATGTCTGCAGCTTTCACCTGCTTAATAGAAAACATATTGGTTTATTAGCGTATGGAAACAAAAACCAAACATATTTGTGAGTGTTTGGTAATATCAAGAAGTAGATCATGAAATTTAATGAATCTTAACACAGTAATGAAACTAATACAAAACACCTTTAAGTAAGGAAACAACATATTTTAAGACAATCATCATAAGTTCAACTTTTTATCTTGGAATATATCATCTACATGTTAGTGTGCACTGTAACTATAAGTTGATTACCTGTATTGTGCCTACCTGAGACAAGAACACGACACGTGTATCACTAGGAAAAAGCCACTGATGGCAGTAGAACGTGTGCTGTGTAGGCGACCTCACTCCCTCTGACACTGACATCTGCTGTTTGTGCAACCAACCTGCAGGAGAGGGTACATAGTAACATCATGGGGAGTAATCACCATCATTATCATCATCATTATCAGGGCTTTTTCTGCCCATTTTGGGAAAAAGACCCTAGACATTTTGGGAAAATTTGCGTCGTGAAAATGCGGAAATTGGGAATTTTTTCAGTGAAAAGAAAAAAGATGTCTAGTCTCCTGTGAATTAGGAAATAATTTAATATTAGTTGATTTTCCCTTTAAAAGACCCACAATGGCTGAAATATCAATCCTTAGGTTGTTAATATCTATTGCAATAAATCATGACAGATAATATTTCATATCTCTAAATGTGATGAAAATCAATGATTTCTGAGTTCAATTACTAAAAATACTTCACATCACATAATTTATTAGGATGTTGAAAATGAACCAGTACAGGTAAAAATAATTTTTTTTTTTTTTTTTTTTTTTTTTTTTGATTGGGATTATTTTCTGAAGATTGGGAAAAATATCTTATATTTGCTTTGGGAATGGGTCCGATAGTCGGACCCGTTGATACTATAGAAAAAGCCCTGATTATCATCGTCATCATCGTCTTCATTTCAAATCAAACAAGGATCATAGTTCATTTTTCTTCTAAATCCAGAGGCAGCTATGAACGTGCTCTTTGTCACTGGTAATATGTGAACAATGTTTTATGTGATTAGTTATTAAGCAACCACTCATTTCAAGTTTTGTTTAACAATGGACATTATATGACAGAGCCAGAGCAATAGGCATTTCAACACATGTGAACTCGAATATTATTGATAGTTACATGTGTGCACAGTTGCATGTAAATATCTTTTACACTGATGGACAAGGTTAATGTTATTGTACGCCGCCGACACACACTTTACAACACTACAAATGCTAGGACAATTACTTGTTGTTATGCTACTTAATGTGACTCAAGTGTGTTTCATGATCAGAACATAATTGCACTTCCTGCTGTACTTGTTACTTTTACTGTTCAAATGTTTTCATATGAGAAAAATGAAACTTTGAACATTGACGCATCCATTCTTCTCAGAATTGCAGTAGTTTCTCACGTTTATTGGAAAATACTTACAAATAAATATAAAGTAACCCTGGAAATATGTTTATGAGAACTCGGGTGAATGTTTACCACATCCTGCAGGTTTTCATGGAAGGGTGAATAAGCTTTGATGGACATGTTTTAATATCAAAACCACACCGAGGGATTATGTTTTTCTGCTATTTATTTACAGTAGAAACTCAAAGGTTGTAAAATTCATACGATATACAAATTTTAAAAGGATAATTGCATTGCACGGCTAAAATGTACAAGCAGTACAAAATGTTGGTGTTGATAGCGATGCTACTCAATGTAACAGGATTAGTAAGAAGTAGTACAGTGGAGGAACGGTTAAATGTCATGGAACAAAAAGTTAGGATACATACACTACAGCTGGCCTACTGGGAACAAGATTATGCAACCTTCAGACGAGACATTACAAAAACCCTTGAAGAAATTAAAATTCAGCTGGTCGACGCACACACAAATAAGTCTTCAAATAATGAAACACCACGGGAAAAAATCAGCAATGAAGGTAAAGATAACCAGAACTATGAAGCTGTAATGAAAGGCTTTGCGACAGAGAAGAAACACAATCAAGAGGTTGAGAAAAGGATGACGAACATTGTAGAGTCTGCGAGCAAGCAGCAAGATGCCCTGAACAACAGGTTATCCACTGTTCAAGAAAAAGTTGAACATATTCATTCAAGGATGAATAACTTTGAAGAAGAAACCTCAAAGCAAAAGATATTCAATGAGAATCTCGGTGAGAAAGTTGAAAGTATTGGAAAGGTTACGCAAGAAGTTGGACCAATCAAGAATGAAATGAGTTTGATCAACATTAAGATATCAGATTCAAACAAACACATGATAAGTGAATTATCGAAGCTGGATTCAGTCAACAACACACTTCATGCTCTGAAAGTTGCGCTTGAAGATGAAAGAACACAAAGAGCCAACGGAATATCGCATATAGAACAACATCTGAACAACAAGGAGGTGGCATTTTCCTCTAGACTAAGTAAAAGTATAGAAGACCTGCAGGCATGGCAGACGATCGTGTTTGAACATGTGCTAACAAACAAGGGAAACAGTTACTCACGAAGCACCGGGATATTCAAGGCACCAAGGAGAGGGATATATGTGTTCTTTACACATATTATGGGATCATCAAGGGTTAATGAAATTTCTCTACAAACGAATGGCAAAAACTCAATGTATTTATATCCAGCAGGGGCACCTTATGGAACCGATGCGAATTTGGTTGTTTTAGAACTGGATGAAAATGACGAAGTGAAAGTTGTAAAGCACGGGCCTTGGGGAGGGAAACCGTTCTATGTGCACCATGCCTGGAGCTCTTTTTCGGGATTTATGCTTTACTCACTGTAGAGTAAGTCTCTTAGTTTGTTCCAAAGCATTATATGGATACTACACGGACACAATAAACTGTATGTTTTCATACCATACTTTTTGAATTTTGTTTGATATATTTAGTAATAAAATATTTAATTTAGAAATTAAACGGTTTCACATGTACAGTAAAAATTGGCTGTGTCGATCTCTGATAACTCGATTTCACGGTTGTGCAGAACCTTTTTCCCGGTTCCGAATACATTCCTTGTTTCTAATTCAAACATTTCCGTATATATTTATTTTTCCATTTCGGTTTTTGCTATATCAAAGTTATATTTTAGCCCCTGCAATCGAATTTCACATATTTCCTGTATAGCTCATGTCGAACTTCAGATCGAGCTAAAGATGCGAAATGTTCATGACGGTTTGTGGCATGTCGTTAGATAAGCGTGCGTGTTAAATTAACAAAGTGTTATTATGGATTTAGGGTCAGTGTCGGAATAAAAAGTTGTTTGTTTATGTTTTTCAAAGACGTACGCACGCATGCACGCACGCATATACTCGGAACTAACATTGTGACAAGTAAGCAAGCAGGCATCGGAACAAATGTACAAATCATACTTAACCAAGAACTTACCAAGCATTCTGCGCCAAGTACGTACAAATCACTCTATGCCAAGTACGAACATATCATTCTGAGCCAAGTACATACTAGTCATTCTGAACGTACCAATCACTCTGATACAAGTACGTACAAATCATACTAAACCAAGAACATACCAAGCATTCTGACAAACAAACTCAAACTCATTTTTGTCGTGATAATAGGCTACCGGCCCAAAACACGGTGTACATTAAGCCCATGAACAAGTATTTGAACGCAATTCTGACAAAATACCTACACAAATGTACAAAAGATAATATAATGCACTGTTATCTGTAAAAAGCATGAATAAAGTATAATACAATGCGATGATATCGATAGAAAGAAAAACAAATGATAATGAACAATAATAATTAAATATAGCTAGCCCTTTTGATAAAGATTAAATATATTTAATTATCAACACATATGACTTGAACATAGGATAATATAGTGCAATACTGTCTATGAAACAATTTATTGAGTTTCAATGTTTGTTGATTTTAAATATCTTTTACTTTTAATATTTATGCAAAAAGCTGCAGAAACAAGCTCAGTAGCAAAAAGTTTTTAAACGGTTTAATTGCACTGGGTAAACGCCAAAGACATAAAACATAAAATCACAAACAAGAAACATAGAAGAACAACACAAAACTAATTAAACAGCACAGTGCATACATACTATATATATAAAAAAACTAGGTATGTTTATCAAGAATTGTTAGGTACCGCCTTGGAACGGTCAGTAAGACTACTATACGACTACTTATTTTAAGACTACTATAGGGTGAAGAAATCGTAGCAAAATCATCCAATTGAAAACAGTTTCATGATTATGAAGTCCCTGAAGTAAATGACATATTTTGTTTTTCAAGTGGTACTCGATGCACTAGCTTCATCTTGAATGATGGGATTAAGCTAACTTTGTAACTGACGCAGTAGGCGTATGATAATGGTTGTTATAACTTTTCATCAATGCGTGGCCAAATCCAAATATAGTTACCAAGTATCGCAAAATGTCATTGTTCTTTGGATTTGAAAGTCAGATAGGCCAAGAGCATCGTTGGCAACCACCGTTTTTTTCTTCCGTTTTTTCTTCCGTTATCACTTCGTTCACAACGAAGCATAGTGCAGAAGTGTATCGGGGGTATCCGACGATTTAACAAGTGCCAACAACGAGTAAATTAGGTAATCGGTATTCCGTTGACAGACAGGCTCAGAATGATTGCTTTTGATTGTACGTTTAAGGAACT
This sequence comes from Mya arenaria, assembly GCF_026914265.1. Classification (NCBI taxonomy): domain Eukaryota; kingdom Metazoa; phylum Mollusca; class Bivalvia; order Myida; family Myidae; genus Mya; species Mya arenaria. The sequence continues at coordinate 25,966,241 of NC_069138.1, forward strand.
AAACACGAATAAGTTATGTTTGTGATGGAAGACGACTTGGAAACATCTATAGACATTGATAAAGAGCAGGAAATCATGGAAAACAGACGCTGAGAAATTGCCCTGCATGGCGAAGTGCCGGAACAAATGCCTTTAGCCAATCGAAATGTTTCACGAGAGAGCTTATTGTTTTGCTACAGGTGACATCGCTTCCGCTATCGTAACCAGTAGTGACATTGGTATGTTCTTTAATTCATTTTATCATTGTTTATTAAACATAAAATAATTGTCTATAGAAACTGTTTTATAGCTAGCGTCTTACTCTGGATTGTTTTGTACTAAGTAGGCATGGTAATGTATCCACAAATGTGTTTCACAATAGAAACCTTTTAAACATGGCCCTTAATGCATTTTATGTGGGGAGAGCCCATTCTATGTTGAATGGGCACTGGGTTGGCTAAAGTGTAACCCTATTGGTTGTCAACAGTGTAATTTATATGTGCAGTGAAGATATCAATACATGTTGCTATTTCAGACGGTGTTTACATATAAGCATCACAAACAAAACATCAGAGGTATAAATATCACATATTTTACGAAATGCATTAATTAAAACATAAGTAAAATTTAGTTTAAAAAGTGTTGTTTCTTAAAGTATTTGTTTTAATATTATATCCTCTTGTGTTAAATCGTACATAGCATATCCCCTGTTAAACATATCGATTTGAAAATACATTTAAACTTGAAAGGGACTCTCTTACAAATTTCACATTGCGGACATTTGTTTTCAAAATGTGTTCAAAATGAGATAATATTTAAACAGAAAATACGTAAATTCAAGCCTGAAATCATCATTTTTTCAATCAATCTCATTACTAATTACGAACACTTTTCTGCAAAATGAAGTATTAATTGTAATATTTTAAAATTTGTATTAACAAATGAACTCTTATGTGAACTTTTTATGAGAACTTTCCTTTAGTGCAAGCTGTTTGATAAAGGTACACTCCATTAAATATTTCAATGTCCAACCACGAGCCAGTTTCTTTAATTCTCTATTTATATGTATGTGTTTACAGGCCCAGCTCGAAACAGTCTCCAATAGCAATTAAAATCAATTAAACTAGTTTATTATAATTTAGTTTAGCTCGATTGTGACGGAGGTGTATATAATTACTTTCTAGTACTTAACCTGGGTAAACACCATCACTGGAGGCCAATTTGAGAGGCCATGAGAAAGTACCCTCTCTCACCCTCAAATAATGTCTTGAGCATTGGTAAAGTATGAAAAATTCATGTCCAAAAGAGTTTGTTCTCATCAACAATACAATATATCGGTATATAAACGATCGAGTTGAATTTGAATGTGTACGTCCAGTTTCGTTGAAAAGTGTTTTTTTTTTTAAACATATGCAAAATATAAACCAAACGAAAAGTTGTCGCACGATCACAATGTGCTAATTATCTGAGTATATATCCCATTTGCAATTCGTAACACGCATCTATAACAAATTCTTAATTCTAATGAATGTTCTTAAGCTGAGCATCAAACTTTTGTAAATATGGAACCTCGAATATTGCTGACTACGGGAAAACACATTGCTGTCTATGTTGTTAACGAGGGACAAGCCACTGTGTAGCCAGATTGTTCAGCATGCTGTAAAGGCATATGAGCGTAGATACGGATACAACAGTAGACATGTTTGTATGGAAGAATGTGCGCAATGTTGTGGTGTTTGTATGCGCGATTTAAGAGTTCAGGTCGCAGGAGTTCGTGGTGCAATTGGAGACGCTGTGTGCCTATGTGCAAATGAAATATGTACAGGATTTTCATTTATAGCGACTAGAACTTGTACAGAATTGACATTACTAGGACAGTGTTGTTATGGAATCTGCACGGTGCAGGTTTGTCATATTTCATAACATTCTATATAATCCATTTTGAAAATCTTTTCGTCAACAAACTAGGTACTTCATTTAAAAAGGTAAGTCAAACGTTGTTATGCACGAACAATACGACACACCATTCATCAATATTATAGAAACTGGACATACAGATACGACTACGTTCGGTTTTACACATATATATTTCTGATTTAGTAAGAAACTAAAAAGTGTTCATAGGCTTAAATTAAACTACGATAGCAAAAAACAGCATAGTTATTAATGAATTTTGCTAAAACAGTAAGATTAATACCAATGTATACTATACAGACGCAATTTACTAAAACAAGAACACTACCATATATATTAGAAAAGCAAAGTATATGGTTAAAAGAAAAAAAAAGGACACACGTGTTTTCAAAAAGTATGTGTGTATTGATGAAATTGTCCAAAAACTGAGGTACACAATAAATGAAGGACGAGTTAAACGGGTAACGTTGAAGTGAAATGAGCAGTTTTCCCAAACTGTGTATATATATGAGTGAAATGAGTGAAATGAGTGAAGAGAACAGAGAGAAACAATTTGATATGCATATAACATTCCGACATGTACCTGATGGGTAAAGGGGTATTGGTTCGATATCGTTTTCGATATATACGACATGTACCCGATTGACAAAGGAATATAGGTCCGATATCGTTTTCGATATATACGACTTGTATCCGATGGGTGAAGTTATACAGATCGGATATATATTTGGATAATTTTAGTGTGGTGGTTAACTGCTATTGTTTTGCTTATCCGTTCATAATTACTCATAGGCACTATTAAAGTGACATTCTTATTCGAAATTAATACATACACATGTATAACAAACATGATTTTTGTCTAATAAACGCAGAAAGCGAAAAAATGTTAAATGATTAGTGAATGCTAAAATGTTTACTCTGCTTTATCTGCTACATTCTCATAATGTAGAAATACCATGTTTTATGCTCATATCTTTCAAATTAAACTTGGTATCCTTCAGGTCCCAATTTCTCGAAACTTCTTAAGCTTAACAGGGTTAAGTCGCTTATTTCAATTAGCCAAAATACATACTGAAAATGGATTTTGATAAATGAAAAACGGTTTATTCTGATTATCATACAGATTATTCCTACATAATTTCTAAAAATTCATGAAGAAATAAATATAACACATTTTATAAAACAACCAAAATAGTGAGATCAGCTTAATCCTGTTATAAGGGACTTAAGAAGTTTCGAGAAATTGGGGCCAGAAGAACCATTGTTTTCGACATTTATTCATCGTTTTTGGAATCTTATAACATTATTATTAATTGTGGTAAATCTTTTTTGGAAGAGTAGGAGTGCATCTTTTAAGTATTGAATACATAAAAGCAACAGTTTTCATCTTTCGGAAACACAATTTACATAAATTTTCGTGTACAAATATACATACATAGATAATACGTTAAATTAGGAAATTGTTGAGCCGTCATCTTACCAATCTGCCGACATTCCGACTTAAAACCGATATCTTTGCCATATGGCCTTGCTGATTGGGTTTAGTTCTTTTCATATAAAACATTTTCATGTTAAAAGGAATTCTCCCACAATTACCGAAAAGAGTTGTGCGAGTTTGGTTTTATAGATACATTCATTTATACTGTTTAAATACGGGAATGAGATAAGAAAATCATTTGGAAATTAGTTTCATCTGCTCAAAGAGCCAGGAAACAACATAATAGTGTGTATACGAGACTTCTAGTCCAGAAAGTCAAAGTTGCGATGTATGGAGGTTATTCGATGCCAACTACGTGCATGTGTGTAAGTTGCCAATTGTATAATTCAAGCCTCAACCATGCACCCATCTGTTGAATGCTGTTCACTTTTGTTTCGGTGTGTCGACATGATGCATTGCAGGTGAAATGAGTAATCGAGCTAGACGCAATGCTTTGTATTGATTTCAAGCGGGGGCTAACGTATTTTCTGAAAACGAATTATAATTGCCTTCAATCTGTGCTTTAAAGTTAAAAGAACGGAAAGGTGGTTGCTTTCAAGCTGTGAATAACAGTTTAATGAACGGAAAACCTGTATGTTAAAAGGAAACGAGATTTAAAAAAAATACCTTAAGTCGATAACGTTGTTAACAAAATACATTCACAACAAGTACCAGTTTTTTGTTGATGTGGTAAAGGGATGCAGAACTCGTTTAAGAGTAATATTCCTGATTGGAACTGACATGGAGACATCTAAACAGACGTCCATAGATGTAGAGCAGGAAAATAATGACGACGAGAAACGACCCTTGCATGGCGAAGTACCGGGACGAATATCTTCAGCCAAACATATCGTTCATGTTATAAACTATGGTACAGATAACAGATGATATTGCTGTCGGTATCGTAACCAGTAGTGTCATTGGTACGTATTTACAAATTATTTGTAATATAAGGTTTCCTAAAATTTAAATCTTGAAACAAAGAAAAAATGTGCAATAATATTACTGTCAAATTGCCAAACCGATTGATGCCTGCAAATGTTGCAATTCTGTAATAAATCGAATGTAATCTATAACACAATAATGAATAATTGTGCGGAATAAGATTTACAACTTAAATGAACAAAACAACATTATAACAACGTTAACGTTACACTACTTTTTGCAAATAAACTTAGCATTGCACCGGCGAGGTGAATGTCAATAGCAGGTTGAACGGTTTCACACATGAAAGAAGCTGCCACCATCAGCTATTTGGCATACACGTTTACGTTAAATATGACATTACCTACTCATACACCGAGCTCATACACCTGCAACGAATTATTTCGTGAACAGTTTGCATTTTACTTCAACCGATCAAATAAATCGTAGCTTTAATTTGTCCTTGCAAGAACGGCGCGATGACAACGAAACTATTTAAAGTATTCAAACTGACTGCTCGAAGCCGCTGTTTAGATGGTACACATTTAACTTCTCTTCGGTGCAAAATGTCTCGCTTAATTTGCAGACAGTAGTATGTTTGGCTTATGGTGACATAAAATCATATTGATATTTCAGAGTGTGGTTCACATTCAAACGACTCGAACGCATCAGCGGAGGTAAATATCACCTTACCGAATTTTACAATATAGAAAAACGCTATTATAATTAAACGCAGGCAAAATAAGTTGATACTGCTGTTATTACTAGTAATTGTATACATTATCAACGTTCTACATAACAAAGGATAACCCAACGTGAAGGAGAAGCCGAAATCAGTTCTCCTATTTCCTAAAGAATACTAATAATATATTCTATAATGTACTGTGGATGTTATTATTTGTTGACGATTGAGAACTATTTAAGAATTGAAGATGAAATTTATTAAACGTCTGTGTCATCATACTTACGGGTGACTGATGTCAGGATTATATTTCAATCCAACCAAATTTACAAACTTTTGTTAATAACATTAACTTATATATAAATAATACCTTAAAAAAGTCTACTTTGTTAGTCAACCCGTTCTATATAATAGTAAGCGACCAAGAATTGTTGAATATAAGCAGGTAAAAATTAACAAAAAATCGTAGTTCCCATTGCTCAAAAAAGTGCATAAACTAAGTTCTTTATACGATATGTCTCAACTTAAACTTAAATATCCGTGTTTTGAAAAAACGTAGTTTTTTGTGTAGAACGTACAAATACACTGTACGGGTATATTCTCTTGTTTAAAATAATAAATTATAAGTGTTTTTAATATTTACTTCTTATTTAGTTATGCTCTTCAGGTCCTACTCGAGACATCGTCTGCACGTGAGTCAACATTACCATTGTTAAAATACTATGGTGCAAATTCATTCTTTCTCGATTTTTTTCTCAGCCAAAAAAATATTAAGTACTGGGTATAACAACGATTAGTATGAATTCGTATTAATTGTATCAATGTATGTACGTTCAATCATTTTGTTTGAACTTTTACTTTCGAACAAATGCAAAATATTGATACAAATAAAATTATTTTGACCTCACCATTATATATCGCTCCAAAGCATGATAAAAGCGTGCAGAAACGGCCAAACCAGAGGAAAACACCAGTTGTGTTTGTCCAACTGCATGCGCGGCTTCGGATATGTTGTCAAAGCATTCTGTGGCGCAATCGGGACGTGTGTCTGCCAATGTGCGAATAGAGTATGTACAGGATTGTCATTCATAGGACAATGTTGTTTCGGAGTTTGTTTGTTGTAAGTTTGATTCACTCTTAATTACATTTGTACTTTGAAAATTATTTCGTTTGAGTTTAACATATACTAGTATAGAAATTTCGTATACAAAAGGAATTCAATTTAGTAGTGCATAAGTTATTTGCCCCACATCAATACAACCGAAAACGAGCGTAAGATATTACTACACCCCAAGTGATGTACCAAATCCGTTTTCCAATATTTTCAGTTGTTACTGAACCTCTTCCTTCCGCTTTGTTCGATGAGCATCGCGATATCGAGCGTTGTTTTGCCTTACTGGGCCTGGGGTGAAGAAGACAAAGTAGCTGTTGGCTTGTTCAAATGCTGCAAGTTTACCGAAAAGGACGTTAATGACTGTTCACCATTGTCTAACTGTGTTCCATCAGATTCTAGTAAGTGGTTTGTGTGGGACCTCTTGCATAACAGTTTGTCTGCTTATGAGTATAAATTGAAGTGTAAGTGCTATCTCTATAGGACTTTGAATGTAGAAAGTTGTGAATTAAAACTGGTCAATTGTTTGCTTATTTTTGTCGCAGACATAATTTCTCCGCCGTTAATTAATTTTCATAGCATCATTATTGATGGAAACTTTTTCTTTCTACGTTTTTGTTTATTTTAAGAGGATTTTATCATTCTAATAAAATTTATTCTAATCAGATGTTTTCTGAAAATTGTGGTTCGAAATATAATAAAAGGTCGAAAAGAAGTGTTACATGAAGTCGCTCACAATCAGCTTTCACCTATTTAAAAGGAGCTTTTGGGATATCTTCTTATTATAACAACATCTATGGAGTACAATACCAGCATACTGTTTAAAAGAAAAATCATATCAACAGACTTCTTATCATATCTTATCATATTTCACTGTTTGTAAATGTTCAGAGATATAATGTTAATTGCAGGTTAAACCATGTTAAACAAGAAAATCGTTAAATACATGTATACTAAGAACGTTTTCTTAAATCATGATCATTCCTCAATATTTAATCGAAACATAGCTTTTTTAAATGTTTTAAACTTCAGGTGTATTCTTAAAGATTAAAAAAAAGTTTTCATCAATTCAAATAATTGTATAATCATACGAATTAATATTTTTTTATTTATTTTCTTTAGAAATTAATTCGTTCAGCAAAGCAACTGCCGGGCTTCTGATCACATACATTATTTTAAACGGTTTAACAATCTTACTGACAGTAGTAAGCCCACCAAGACAAGACTCTAATCAGACAGATGAGTCTCCATGTTGCAATGGATTTTTTTGCGGGTAATATATGTTTTTCCATTTTGGCCTAACCTTAAATGAAATTGAAAGGCCTGACTACTGTAAATAATGATACGTTATTAAAATGATTCTATAAATAATAGAAATGCTTACATTTTAAATATATGCATTTTGCAATATGTTAAGATGAAGGCTTAAACAATTATTAAGAATACTTTTTAATTTTCAGCTACCATTGGTTACATCGGCATCATCGTATTCTTATCCGGTGTCATCCAATCAGAGAGCCTAACCAGATTCCCACTCCGCCTGTCAATTCATCTGGCGATGATATCATGTGCTGTGAACATGTCTTATGCGTTTTGTTTAGAGAGCCTAAGGTACTTATATGTGTACCCATTTCGACTGCCGTGTTGTATATGATGTCAGAGATTTCGTGTTTTTTTTCGAGCGGTGTGATTTTTATAGTTATCTTTGTAATGATTTGATTATGTATAAAATCAAGAAACTAATTTATAAGCTGCATGAGTTGGATACAACTTGAAGGAAACAATGAATAAAATGAAGTTGTTAATGCAATCGAACCAACGTCCATTTTTGGCATAGTATAATTCATTGAACATCAAACGCCTGTAAATTAAACTATTTTCTATTTACAATTTGAGGCATACTTGCAGGGACACTTAAGCTGGCATATCTACCTAGGACCTGAACTATTTTTGTATTCACTTACCTGACCAACACTATTTCGTACCGCAGATCCTTGTCTTTTTGGTGATTAAATTTTCTTCCATATATATATATTGATATATGGTATGTTCTTGTGTTTGTTTTTTTCTTCTTTGCTAAAGTACACTTGACATTTATGATATAGATTATCGTCAGTGGACTATGTATATGGGGTGAAAACAAGGACCAATGCACGTCATGACTGAAAGAAAAGGTGAAGAGAAAAATATATGTATATATCATGTATATTCCTGGATTAGTGAACATTTTTACGCCTACAGAAGCAGTTAATCAATATTGTATTGCACTATCTTTTGCTCATGTGTTTTGGTGCCCTTTCTCCAGCGAATGAAATGAAGCTCTGGCCCCAATTTCTCGAAATTTCTTAAGTCCCTTATAACAGGATTAAGCTAAACTCACTATTTTTGTTGTTCTATAATGCGTTATATTTACTTCTTTAAGAGTTTTTAGAAATTATATAAGAAAAATATGTATGCTCATTAGAAAAAAAAACATTTTTCATTTATTAAAATCCATTTTTAGTATGTGTTTTGGCTAATTGAAATAAGCGACTTAAGCCTGTTAAGCTTAAGAAGTTTCGAGAAATTGGAGTCAGAAGATTTCCAGACCCCATTTTCTTAAAAATCTTAATCAGAACAGGCCGAATGGCTTGTTTCATTAAGCATTGCTTCTTACTTAATCGTGACTTTAATAAATAAGGATTATTTTATCGTTATTATCATGCATATAATATCGTAAGTCAAAAAATTAAAAAAATAGATATTACACAAAATATCCCAAACAAAACAGTGACCTTAGCATAATTCTTGGATATTGGAACTTCCAGGAAATCGGAGCCAGTACCTTCAAAACATGTTTAAGGTTAATCATTAGAATGTTAGAATAATGAATTTAACTAGTGTCGTTAACTTCTAAAATGTATTTTATTTCTTCTTTGCTAGGGCTGAATAACTGATCATAACAACGAATGATAATTGTAGACTCTGTGATGATTTGGATCCGAAATACGATCATTACATGAACGTTCGAGCGCTCAATGATTTAACTCGAAGCATTGTGATCCATGGAATGGAAATACACAAGAAAGTTGATGAATTTTGAGTTATCTAGTGTTCCAGTTCAAGAAGCCAGTTACATTGCTATCTAGTATGTTGGCTAAAAGATCTGGGAAGTATATCAGGAAGTATCTTTTTCGCCTTAAAGCATCGCGCTGACAAGGGTCCATTTGTGTGATGTGGGATTGACACCAGGCCCTAATTTCTCAAATCTTCTTAAGTCCCTTACAACAGGATTAAGCTAAGCTCACTATTTTTGTTTTTCAATAATGTGCTTACTATTTCCTTGTTATATTTTCCAAACGTTACATGGGAACAATCTGTATGATAATCACAATAAACCATTTTTCGTTTATCAAATTTCAATTTAAGGAAGTATTTTGGCTAATTCAAATAAGTACTTAAGCCTGTTAAGCTTAAGAAGGTCTGAGAAATAGGGGCCAGAGCCCAGACATATTTCGGCTTTACTAGTGTTCCAGTTCAAGTACCCTGTTACTTTTATAATTGCAGTGCCAATGTCTGGTAAACAGAGATGGCGGTTGGAAACTGTAAAGAGGGCTATTACTTGGTGTATGCGTTGTCCTCAGAGCATTGCGATCAGTGTAATGATAAAGGTTCAGCTGTTTGGCATCGTCAGTAAAAGCTCCCGTAAAGAAGGCCATTTATTGAAGTTATTACGTTGTAGAACCATGAACAATGAATATTGACCATTTTCTAATCATTGGTTCTAATCGTAAGGCAAGGTAATTTAGGAGAAATATATATATTAAAGCGACTTTCGAACGAAGGATTTCTTATCTTAGCTTTTCTGTCGAGTATTATTTGTTTACATTCATCATACAATATAATTTCTAATCAAGTACTGCTTTAAGTATAACTGAAGGGGCTGTGCGCCAGATGATCACTTTCGACAAACTAATGTTTGGCAGTTTTTTGTCTTTTTTACCAGGTGCAATTAAAAAATCTGTATACCTTTGAGACTTATCACGTGACGGCCTCACGTGACTTTCGCTTGCGCTTAAAATACAAACGAGCATGACGCCAGTACGAAAACGGACAAATGTCACCACAGGGCCCGGCAGATCAACACTGGTGATGAAATAGATCGATGGAAGAATCTCAAAGAAAGTATTACTGCTGAAAATGACAGCGCGATGGCTTAAACTCATATATACAAGAACGTTTGCGGAGTTTGCGATACGAGGGGTCAACCCAAAACAATCGATGTCTATCCAAAAAGTCATTTTGACGAAGACTAAGAACTTTAGGCAAATCATGTTTGTTTACTAATCGCACTTGTACAGCCTTTAAATCGGATTTATAATTAAATGTGAGCTCGATGTGAACACTCTAGAAAGTATTCGTATCGACACTTCAGTGTTGATCAATGAAGCTGAAAGCGGAAAACGTCACTCAATGCTGCATTTTCCTGTGTGGGGCATAAATAAAATATTCATTGTTTCTCTTCACACGTCCGACCTGAATTATTGGCGCGACTTAAATTATTTTAGTGATACAAGTGAGGTTATTTTTCTGATAAGCATGATATCTTCGCCCTATTAAACTTTTGCGGGATGTTTTCTCGTTGTGTAACTGATCCGGATTTTATAAACAATATTCACAAGTAATTCCATAAACCGCGGATCTTTTCAGCATACTCGTGTAAGTTTGATATATTTTCTTGATAATGCTATGTCATTGAATAAGACTATTTATCGAGCGACCGACCAACACTCATTCTACCTCGGCTGTGAGAAAACATATAGTATTTAAAGTCTGGCCTAGTGCCGATAGGTTTCCCATTTCCAATAATATCTGTATATGCATAATACCATATGCAACGTATTAAGACATTGCATGCAGCATAGATTACTGCAGTAATGTCTTGTGCTAAGGTTTAAGGAATAAATACAGTACGAGTTTTCTTCAAAGGAGTTTTCTTCAAAGGAGTCTTCTTACAGACGTAAGAAGCCGTTTCGCTTTAAACTTTATTTGAGGCAAAGCCGTCCTCAATGTAGCTGTCGGCCTTCAGGTCTCATATCGTATTTTACACGGTACAATTGTCTTACTTGCCACGGTAAACCAGCAAATTGAATACTACTCGAATGGGCCAGATGTCCGCAGATGTTGCAATGGAATAGTTATTGTTCTTGCGGCTAATATATTTTTCTTTATTTCGGGCTTTGTTTGGTTTAACAGCTAAGCCAATACTCAAGCGAACAATTTCTGCAATTCTTAAGTTATAGTTTATCTATGCACAAATGACTTTGCTAAACTTAATTTTATTAAAGAGTTGGAGTTTTTTACTCTACACATGTTTTGCATGATTTTCATCATTGTTTTCTTGCAAATAATTTAGAAAAAAAATGTAAAGATGTGCTTGCAAAATTATCATCGAGATAGCTTTTTCGATTTTCAGCTGCAATCTCTTACATCGGCATCATCGGATTTTTATCCGGTGTTATCGAGGAACACGGCTTGAAAGGTTGTCCACACCGCCTGTCTATCAATCTGGCGGTGATATTGTGCGCTGTGTACTTCTCTTATGCTGCCATTTGTTTAGAGATATGCCATTGCTTATAAGTGTACCCATTTCGAACGTTGTGATCTATTTAGTGGTATGCATGATGACAGTAATAATTGATTTGATTGTTGTATCTGTTATGAGTGGGCTGTTTATTAAATTTATACTTGCAGCAACTGCATTGTGTCTAAAATGAAGGAACTAATTAATTGCATTAGTGGGAGGAAATATGCCTGAACCTAGAATATGATGAAGCTGTAAAAACAACCGAATCAAAAGCTTATGAAACAAGATTCTTTTCTGACATGGACCCTCAAGTATGTTATTTAGATACAGATTGTATCAGACAATTGTGAGTTTTATATTAATGATGAAGTTACGAATGCCCAGTTCAATGGATTACGCAACCTACGAACATGTCTACCTTCGTAAGAGCAAACATAAACCAATAACATATGCACGACTCCATGATGATTGCCCTCAAGTGTAAAGGGGTCACGAAGTAAGTGGTGGGAATGCGGGTCTTGCACGAGACTCATCGTCTTAATGTACCGAACACATATGCCAATATGTTTTAAAATATCCCCTTGCAGGCCCTGGTTCAAACCCGGACACAACCAATTAAACGCTATCCATGTGCATATATGCATCATTTCATAATGGTTACACTCTTAATGCGACCTTGAACTTTGAGGGAGGGACGTGGATCTTGCTCGCGACACGACGTCTATCCAGTGCATGACAAATTTACAGCACCTTGGCTACGACCAACTATAGTATGTCCATGTGCGTGTATGCAGCATTCCCTAACCATTGACCTTGAACTTTGAGCTAGGGTGGCAGGCCTTGCACGTAACACATTGCAGCTATTTTCCGATCACCTGTGCCAATTTATTTTAAAGTACCTCCGTGCTACAGCCCTGAAACGGATAATCTATCTTTGTGCATATATGCAGCATTTCATAATGATTTAACTTAAGTGTGACAATGCGCATTAAAGTAGTGCCATGTGTCTTGTACTCGACAAATCGCCCTTATATACAAAACATATGTATGTGCCAAATAAAATTCAATATTTTTTGTGCATAACAAAGTAACAGCCCGGAAAAGACCACCTAAGTATATGTACATATATATAGCATTGCATAATGATTAATTTTGAAGTGTGACCTTGAACTTTGAGTAATTGGCGTCAGGTTTTAACAAATTGCCCTTAAGTACCGAACACATCTGCGAAATACTTGCCTTACGTCATTTTAGGCTTAGGCCGCCAGCCTATATATTTTGGTACCGCAAGTCTAAATCAGGTATCGTCAGATCTACTTTTTGACATGACATGTAAAAATAATTAATGCCCCGGGGTTACAAAATGGGACGTATGGTGTTATGCGGTTTAAAATAGTGCAAAACAAATACCAATTTATTTGCATATGTTCATAAGATTGCAAGGTAAAGGAGGATTTGGAAGCAAGCCGAATAATCTTAAATACATATTATTGATGAACCAAGGAAAATAGATAATTATCGATAATTACGAAGAAAATGGAAATGTGTGAACTAAAAGACTCTGTCTTACTTTGCCTACACCAAAAAGTCAAAACATTCTCAACCAATATCTAATTTTATTTATTAGCTTTACACTAGCAATAAATTTGCGAGATGACAGCAATGTTCCTAATACAGTCGAACCTCGCTATGTCGACGTCGGATAAGTCGACTTTCCGGTTATGTCGACTTTTTCCGGTCCCGAATTTATTCCTTCTTATTCTATATGAAATAAATCTGTTTGTGTCGATTTTTTTATCTCGACTTTTTCGCTATGTCGACCACGAATTTCACACATTTCCTATGTTCTTTATGTCGAACTGTCGATCGAGACGTAGGTGTGAAAATATTCATGACGGTTTGCGGCATGTCGCAAAATGTCAATATAACAAACTGTCATAATTGGGGGATACAAAAATGTAATTGGTAAGTGCGAATAATTAAAGTTGTTTGCTTATGTATTTAATTAAAGAGACATTTATTGCTCAAGCTCTTTGGTATTGTATAAAACATGAATATTTTATCGATTAGATATTAATCCCGAATGGGAACAGTAAGAATAACTTCAAAATGTCAAATGTTAGTTCCACTGCTCTGATCGACCAATTCAGAGAAGGATCTGTATAAAATTTTACAATGTACAAATGTATTCAATTGTGATTTAATATGTGTTTTGTGTGATCCATAAACGTAAAAAGAAATAAATTTGACACAAATAATTCTTCTTTTGTTTCACTTTATTTTTCAATAATAAGTTTGCTGTTTTCACGACGAAAATATTTAAAAGACCGTTCAATTGTGGATGTAAACATTACAATCCAACTCAAACGTATTGGGATTGGTGATATTTTTTTGTAATTTGGATGAGTCGAATTTTCGTTATATCGACTTTTTTCATTAGGTCCCGAAAAAGTCGACATAACGAGATTAGACTGTACATACTGTTAACTGATGAAACTAGCGAACTGTGTAAAAAATAATTTTACATAACCTATTCTAATGGTATGACAAATACAGTTTGGGGCCTTTTAACGCATTCAGCAATTTCATTGTAAGATGGTGTCAACAATTCAAAGAACATATTTAAATGCTGAAGCGCGTTCATTGCTAGCTCGACTATTCGAATAATAAGGTGAGCTATACTACTCAACCAAGCGTTGGCGTCGGCGGCGGCGTTGGCAGTGGCGTCGGCGTCACACCTTGTTTAAGGTTTTGCATGTTACCACATTTAAGTCAATATCTCAGCATATACATCATTTAAATTATAATATATATTGCATACACGTGCTATTATTGTGGATCTACTGTAATCAAACGGTAATTATAGATTGTTTTCTTTATCTCTGGGTTATCACATTTTTCATCGATAGTATTATCATGTTAAAACGAAAATGAAATGTCCATGTATATAAGTCGATTGTTTTACACAGTTCATTCACAACCCTCAAGTAACGTTTGGTTTTAGGTTAAAGGAAACTATATGTTTGTGATGGAAGATTCTGTTATGGATTTTGATGTTGATCAGGAAAATGTGGAAAATACAAGCCGAGATTCTACCTTCTTTGGCAAAGTACTGGCACGAATGTGTTCAGCCCATCAAACGCTTCCCGAGGGTGAGTATTGTTTATGTACAGATGTCATCGTATCCGGTATCAAAAGAAGCCGTGATATTGGTAAATTTTACTTTCTATTTTGTTATAAACTCATTTAGATTATTTCATTAAAAAATGTTTGGTTTTAAATCCTTTGAATTGCGATTATTCACATCGACGAGGTATTAAACCGTTTCGATAATGGGATTCAGTTGAGGTGAAAGGTTTATATAAGTTCAATGAACATAATAGTTCATGATTACGCCAAACGTTATGTATATGTCATATGATGATAACCATACATATTGATAATTCAGATCGCGGTTCATACATAGAGAACCCAAACGATTCATATGAGGCGAACCCAAACGATTCATATGAGGTAATTATCACCATACTTTTAAACATTTGATTACTTTTAAATAGAAGTGTCTGTTAAAATAATTTAAGAAAAACAAATATGTTTATTTGTTAAACTATTGGCTAATTTTTGATATATTGTTATTAATATGAAGTCCTTTACTTTACAAGCATATTGATATACTTAGTTATATACAAATTCATATATAATAGTGTACTAGGTACAACAATATTATAGCAAATGAATAATACAGAAAAGGCTGCCATATTGCACCAAGCCTGCTGATGCTACTGTACCTCACACAATGAACTTACCATGCTGTTCCATGTTTTCAGTTGTTTCCGTACATCACATTGTTACTGCACCTTTTTCTTCCACTTTGTTCGTTGAGCGTTGCAATATCCAGTCTTGTATTGCCATACTGGGCCTTTGGGGAAACAGACGACGTAGCGGTTGGTCTCTTTAAATGCTGCAATTTTACTGAAGATAATCGCAGCTCAAACCACAGCGAGTGTTCATCATTGTCTGATTGTTTCCCGTCAGACTTCAGTAAGTGTCTGATCACAGATATATTCATTTAAGCCTTTTATAATGCTAAAACTAATATAAAATCAACTTTTGTTTTTATTTGTTTCAGAATTGCATTCAGTCTTCAATGCAGCTGCCGGTCTTCAGATAACATACATTGCTTTACACGGTATCACGTTCATACTGACAGCAATAGGCCTAAAAAAAGGAAACTTTTCGGTCTGTCGAATTTACAGTGGATTTGTTATTGTCCTTGCGGGTAATATATTATTTTCCAAATGATGACGCAACACTTAACCCTAATTTGTCCAAGAAAATGATTCAAATTCATCTGGGCAAAACACCTTGTTGACTTTCTTACTCACTCATCTTTATAATTGGTGGGCATTTATTTCATTATTATGCAATTCTATGAATTTTCCTGTTCATAATTGTGAAGCATCATTTGTCGATTGAAAGCGTTTACAATGATTATTACAATACATTTTCCACTTTTCAGCTGCGATATCCTACATCGGTATCATCGTATATTTTTCCGGTATTATCACATCCGAAAACATAACCGGAAAGTCAAAACCCCGCCTGTCAATCAATCTGGCGATTATATCATTGGCTGTGTATCTCTCTTATGCAGCCGTCTGTTTTAGACAGCCTAAAGCGCTGATAATTGTACTCATGTCGACTTGTGTGATCTATAATGTGATATTTGTAATGACACAAACAATTACATTTTTTATTATAATTGGATATGTTGCTATTGGTATGGCTCTCATTTCAATCGTAATCGTAGCATCGTTTATGACGTGCATATAAAACAATTAACATCACCCGTCTGAAACTGGAATATGATGAAGATGTTATAAAACATCTGCTCAATGCATATAATTATTCATTGAACATTTTTTGAGATTTTGTGAAACAAGAACCTTTTCTAACAAGAACGCTAATCCATATAAAGAAATTCTTGTTTTATAATTTGATTTCAATTAGGGATGGAAGAGAGTATCCGGATATCACGCAAGTATTCGGATACAAAAATGGGTATTCGAATATTCGTTAAGAATTAAAATTTCAATGAAATAGCTTAGCAGAGACATAGCAATTGTCATAAAACTTTTCAGATGAAATATTTCATGTGATCAACAGTGTCTGTCGCGAAGCGGGTATGTGATCCAAATCGTCTGCTAATTGGGTGTTTGCACAAGGCGTGATGTTGTGTCCTTGTGCAGCACCCTGTGAAGTTCTATGACCTTGTTTACAAGGGGGGAATCCAGACGAAACCAAAAATTATCGTGGCATCACGCTTATAAACATAATTGCAAAAATATACTCAACTCTATTATCTGATAGATTATCCAAATGGGCAAAGGAAACACACAAGTTTATCGACAATCAATTTGGATTTCAAAAAGGCAAGTCAACAATCGACTGCATCTTTATTATACACGCATTAATTACTCAAACGCTTGAAAAAAAGAAGAAATTATATGTGGCCTTTTTGGACTGGGAGAAAATGTTTGACAAAATTGATAGAACCTTCTTATGGCAAAAACTACTGAAAGAGAATGTTAGTTCAAAGTTAATTAAGGCACTAAAATCAATGTATTCATCCATAAAATCGTGCGTCAAAATAAACCAAAACGAATATACAACGTATATAACTTCAAATATAGGGGTTAAACAAGGGGACCCTGCAAGTAGCATTTTGTGTTTATTTTTCCTCAATGATACAATAGATAGCATTAATGTAGAAAATGAAAACATCATAACATTAGACCAAACAAAATTATTTATGTTACTCTTTGCCGATGATGCAGTGGTATTCGCCTACTCTCATCAATCGTTACAGAACATACTTACACAAATACAGGATTACTGTGATTTGTGGGGATTAAAACTGAATACAAGCAAAACTAAAGTAATGATTTTCGAAAAAGGACGACAAACAACACATGATTTTGTCATAAACAACCAACCCATAGAAATCGTACAGTCTTTTAAGTATCTTGGAGTTCACCTTTTCAAAAATAATAATTGGTACAGAACACAGAAAATAATAGCACAGCACTCATCACACTCTTTGCACAATCTATTTATAATTTATAATCAAACGGATTTACCAATTTCAGAAAAAATAAAATTGTTCAACACATTAGTTGCACCAATACTAAACTATGGCGCAGAGATAATTGGATATCACGAATGTAAAGACATCAAACTTATCCATAACAAATACTGCTGAAAACTTCTATGTGTAAAAAGATCAACACATATAGACGCACTAAATGGAGAACTTGGGATTCTCCCAATGGAAATACAAAGGAAAATCATTCTAATTAAATACTGGTCGAAATTACTAAACAGTAACCCAAACTCTTTATTATTCAAATCGTATAGTATGCTTAAAAATACAGTGGACGATGGATCAATTAATAAAGCCAACTGGGCATTTTATATAAAAAGCATTCTACAAAAATGCGGTATGAATGACTTATGGGTGAACCAAGCCAGAACTCAAATTAACACCACAATAATTATTCAAGAATAACAGATATCTATAAACAGTCCTGGTACTCAAGAATAAACAACTCTAGTAAACTTGAAACATACTGTCTATTTAAACACGAATTTGTACTTGAAAATTATCTAGACCGAATTATATGTAAAAAGTACCGAATAGCATTAACCAAATTTAGAACCAGTTCTCACACACTACAAATAGAAACGAGGAGATATAACAATATACCAAGAACACAGAGAATTTGTACAAACTGCAGTCAAAACCAAGTAGAATCAGAATACCATTTTCTTTTAGTATGTCCAAAATTTAGGGATGTACGTAAACAATTCTTTAAACCATACTATTGCCACTGGCCTAATATACACACGATTACAAAATTATTATGCGAAGAAACCATTAACACAACCATCAATATGGCAAAATATATATACCATGCAAATAACCTAAGAACTTAAAATAAATAACATCATTATTCAATCTCACCAGTTGGACAGTCTACATATGAATAATACCATACAACATATTGCAACTTAACATACATTGCTGCAACTAATTCGCTATATATTCACGGTTGGAATGTCATTCACAAATGTATAATACTTTTCATTCATAGAAAGTTGGTTGTAGTACCACATAGCACGTGGGTGTCAAGTCATTGAGTACATACAAAAACACGAGTTAGCTCAAGATATTCACGACTGGATAAATACTACTACATCTAACTTCTGTTAAACAAACACTCGGACTTTGGTAAATTAATTTTTGTTCTATCAAATTGTTAAAAACAAAATGTTCTATTTAAGAATTCTAGATTTACCTTTAATTGCAAAATAATTAACTACTACTGACTAAAAATCATTTATCTTTATGTTCACATTTTATTTTTATGCTTCTCGCTAAATTCTACCTGATTGCTCATAAACTGTTTGTATGCTATAGGCATTATTGCCTGAACGCATTAAAAGTTGTTGTTGTTGTTGTTGTTGTTGTTGTTTACAATGACAAGTCTTGTTTTATGATCTCAGATGTGCTTAATTGACACTAATTGGCTCTAGTTGATTTTAAACGGATTGATCATTAATCCGTAGGAATTGATCGTCCAATCACAAGATAAGGGTCGTGCAATCAAAGCTATTAATGACCAATCGTATTTTTGATGAATATGCATGAAAAAAATTTTGCTATCTGAACATACGATATGTAAACATGTTTAGTTTATTGATAAATAAAAAACTACACGCATGTAAATAAAGAAAAATCAGATCGTCTTTTTGTCTTCTTATCTTTTCCGCAATTATATCCTTCATTACAAAGCACCGCAGAAATTGTAGGTATTGCATTAAATCAAACAATGTAATGAAATAAAATTACAATCGACTATTAAATAATCAAAGCGTCATTTAACATGAAACCTACTGATAAATAACAAACTCGAAAGCACGTGGCAGTAACCAAGCAACCACCTCGACCGAAGTGACTATCAAATTCGCAAGGTGTTTATGTGGTATTCATCATGAGTTTTATGACGTAAAATGAGTTGTTTAGCTTTGATTATAACATTATAAATTATTAAGACTGAGAAAGAATGAATGAAAAAGTGAAATTGCCATATGACAAATTATAAATCAAGTGGACAATTATGTCAAATAACAGAAGGTGGGTGACATATAATAGGAAATTTACTTATTATGAAAACAATTTTATACGAGTATCCGGATAGTATTCGAATACTTGATACGAATATCCGGATACCGATTTGGTATCCGGTTTCCATCCCTAGTTTCAATTAATATGTGATTATCCTCTGGCGGTTAAAAGGTTTGTGGATTGGGGTAAATCCACCTCCTTAAAGTTTAACAAGTTCACTTTCATATATAATATGTTAATGAAATGAATAAAACACATCAACAATACATTTTTAGACTTCTGTAAGAGAACGATATCGTAAATACTCTGATTATTTCTCGTTAAGTAATGCATACACAATTGTTTTGCACGCGAGCTTTTTGCAGTATTTTTTGAAACCTTTTTGAAATCTAATTATTACTTTACAATTTAAATCCATTCACGAAATGATGGTAATAGTGTCAAAGTAATATGTACTATATGACAGCCTCATATTGTAAACACCGAGGAATTACTACATAATACAGGACTCGAGTTTAGGGGCACGCTACCAGATTAAAAACTACAAGGAACTAAAAACATAAAAACCAAATTTACAAATAAAAAAACCTCAAACAGACCAGACAATTTCAACACAAGACTGTCCTTTGCTTTGCAATGCAGAGCGTAGCAGATACTTAAGAACCATCCTGTCCCTCGTCGTCGTCCACTTCCACACTCTACGCATTTTATATCCTATCTCTACTGTACTTGGTTTCAGTGTTTATTGGCATTATATATCGACTCCATTTAAAAAACACACATATCTCACTATTAATTTCATAGTTATGGCCTCTAATTTGTAAACCTATGACCAAATTCACATTAACCGCACTGTAACTTCAGCTCTGTTTGGTATCAATACCTAGCATTGTGTCGAGCTCAATTATTCATCATCTTCATATCATGTTCCTTACAGAATGAAGAGATTAATTTAACTAGTTCACTAGATACTGTTTAAAATGATAGTATCGCAGACAGGCTTGAATATCAGCTAGATAAAACCATTTACTGTGAAGTTATGGCCCTTGAACTGTCCAATTATGACCAATATGACTTTGTCCATGCTTTATTCAAAGTCACCTAGCTATATTAAGTAAACATTGTAGAAATGTCTCTTGATGTGTCATAATTTGACACAATTCACTTTATCCCAGCTCTT
>NC_069138.1:25992261-26002261 GCF_026914265.1 Mya arenaria
ATCAAGTTAAATATAATTTTAGCTGGGTTCAAATAATGTACCAGCATTATACTCAAAACTCATTAGATCCATTACATTGTTAGTTTTAAATGCTTACATCTTTAAGATATGTATAGTGAGGCGTATATTTATTATTTTGTATTTAGTAATAAATGCTTGGTGAAGTGTGAGGTTATAGCCATATAACCTAGTTTAAATCCCTGGTAGTCTCGTATTACAGTTAACATGAGTTTCCCTAATCGTTCTCAGGCGGTAATCCCATCATTTATTTCAAGCCCTATTGATTCAAATGCGGACTGCAAGTGGTGTTTGTACGTGTGTACGTGGTATTTACATGAGAGTGTATCTCTTTCAGTGTCTTATGGGTAATTACCATTGTGCCTCTAAACAAGGTTTGCGCGCCTATTAATGGATGGGATTTTTTTTTAAATTAGCGGTAGGAGCGGTTTTTAATCTGATTGACAGTTGGTTTTTATTGTTATTTTATTATGATTTAAAAAATGCAAATGGATTGCCAAAGCATGGATGTTAATAATGCATTTGATGATTTAAAAGATTGTCTTCAATTTATCTTCAAAACATTATTTCAGATCGAAAAATGTGTTTAATAACCGTAATTATTAATTGTTTTTAAACATATAACAAATGCATTAAACGGCGCCCTTTGGTGATTTGCATCAATGGTCTTATTGAATCTGTATTCCATTTAACATTTGGGTCACGGTTTTAACTACTATATTGTTTAATACACTTCAGGTTGTCCAGGCGTTGTTTTTTTTACATAATTCGATTTCTATTCGCTTGTCTAAATCATGTTTCTATGAACATTTCTTTCACATGTATTGAATTGTGTTATTTAAACTGATAATTGTAATAGCTTAACGTTCACTTTATCACCAAATTATCAAACTTCTATTACATGTAGCTAATGCTGCTTTAATGTCATGTTTCGTATCATGTTAAAACGAAACTAGGTTTTTAAAAAAATAATTGATAACTTTTTAACACAAATTTTTCACAACCACCAATATTAATTTATGATTAGGGATAACATAAACGACTAAAAAATATGTTTGTGATGGAAAATGACGTTGAATCAAGTTTTGAAATTGATGTACAGCAGGATGAAAAGGAAAATAGACGCCGTGTGACTTCCTTGCATGGCGAAGTGCCGGAACGAATGCCTCCGGCCATCCATATTGGTCATCGGAGAGATTATGGTACAGCTACAGGTGGCGTCGTTTCCGGATACATAACTAGTAGTGATATCGGTATATATTTACATTATATTTATGCAATTCAATGCTTATCAAATATATAAACTTACTAAAAAAGGTATGGGGATATAATATGCATGTTAATTTCGACCAATACCGACGCGTGAAAAAGTTGCGATTGTAATATGAAACCGATTGTTACGAGTAACATAATAACAAAAGCAAAATTGTTATTATTGACAACAACATAAACACATTATCATAAAAGTAAGTTTATAATAATGTTTGCAAATACACATTTCAAGACTTAAAAGATTAGATTAAAAGTGGGTTTAAATTACCATCCCATCCAGTGAATTTTATACCAAGTGCATGTAACATCAGGCAAGGTACTGCCACGAACAGCGATTTGACATACACGTTTGATTATTCCGTTAAACTAACTACTGTGCGGTGTCAACAGAAACTATTTAAGGTGTTGAAATTGACTGTTCGACAACTCTGCATGTTTTGTGTATTCCACGGTGCGAAGTGTCATTGCGATTGTTATTGACGAGTATGTTTCGCTAAGCATATTTGCAAACAGTAGTATTTATGTTTGATAGTGAGATTAATACATATTGATATTTCAGACTTCCATCCTCCTTCAAACATCTCAGATATAGCATCGGAGGTAAATATTACTTGACTTAATTAAACTTTCCAACTACGCTCAGATAAAAAAAATACAGGGACGAAGCATTGAGACAAATCGGGTTAAAACACTTAATCAACGTACAAGTATGGAATTTCAACGCTCTACAGCTCGATAAAAATCCCGAAGATGTTGCAGCCTGTCCGAGTGAGGCTCCATATTTCCTAAGAACTGTTAAATTATATACAGTCATGTGTTGCTGACGTTTTATTTCATAAAGCAAGTTTTCGATTTTATAGCCTCAGAAACGTATTTAACCAGCTTTTCTATATTGACTTACATACTACAAAAGATTGCGTTGAGACCATGGGCCGCATCTGAAGTTTTACAACAGTTTTAAATTCCACCAAACTTTTATTTCACTTACTTATAACGTCTTAAAAATCTCGTTGACCAGTCAATTCGTCGTCCAAGAGTTCTAACAATTTAGCACGTGTAAACTCAAATGATACTCAGTTCTTATTGGTTAAATAAAAATATACACTAAATGCATTTTATGAGTTAAATGAACGTTGCAACAAACATTTGTATGTCCGTGTTTTTGTAAAATGTTTTTGATTCGTGTAGAACGTACATATTGTACGGAAATGTTCTCTGGGTTGTTTAACATAATAAAAATGGTGGGTGCATACAATTCTAAATTAATATGATTCTTTGCTTCATGCCCTGCTCGAGACATCCTCTGCACGTATGTTTCAAAATCGATTAGTTTATTCCTTGAAGATTACCATTGTTAAAATATCATGGTTCTTATTCATTCTTTCTGGTGGATTTTTCGAAACAACAAAAGGGACATTACCAGATATCGGGTTTTGTCATTTACGAACTCTAATTTCACAGGAACTTTTGTTTTAGAACAAATGCAAAATAACCATACATTTAAATTTGACCTTACCATTATATCTTGCTCGACAAGCATGCTGTCAAAGCGTGATAAAGGCGTACAGAAACGGACAAACCAGAGGACAAATGCGTATTTGCAACTGTATCTGTGGTTTCGGAGATGTTGTCTCAGCATTATGTGGCGCAATTGGGACAAATGTTTGCCATTGTACAGATGGATTATGCGCTGGGTTGTCATTAATAGGGCAGTTTTGTAACAGACTTTGCTCCTTTAAGGTATGTTCAAAATGTTACCCCTTTCGTCCTTTTTGTTTTTTTATACTACTTCATTTCAGCTTAGTGTTCTTTTTTGGCCTTTATAACTTTAACCAACTAAAAGAAGATATGAATAAATCTGCATAATGAATACATCATATAACTACTACAGTTGACAAATGTAATGTTGTTTTGGAGTTTGTTCGTTTAAGATTTGATGGACGTCTAATCATATTTTATTTTCTTAAATATTATTTTGCTCCAAATAACCATGAGTTTTGCCTTTTCTGACTGATAAGGAGAAGGAAAAACTCATACAGAAATGCATAAACTATTTGCCATACATCAATACAAACGTTAACAAACTTAATACATGAATGAACATCAAGTGATGAAACAAGTTCAATTTTTATTGTTTACAGTCTTTACTGCAACTATTTCTCCCACTTTGTTCAATGAGCATCGCAATATCCAGCATTGTTTTGCCTTACTGGGCCTGGGGTGAAACAGACAAAGTAGATGTTGGTTTGTTCAAATGCTGCAAAACAACCAAAGAGAGCGAAACTGACTGTTCGTCATTGTATGACTGTGTTCCATCAGATTCGAGTAAGTTTGGTAGATAACATTTGCTTTCATTTAAGGTATTAATTGCAGCATAAGTGCATAACTATCTCTTTCTCCCTGACGTTGAAGGTAGAAACGTAAATTTAAACCTTATCAATCATTTGTATAATCATGTCTGCGAGATAACTTCTCCAGCGCAAGTTAGTTATCATTGCAAATTTATAGATGATATTTAATTAACTTTCAAGTCTTGTAGTAATATATGAATCCATTAAAGGTTAAATAATGTTTACTAAATATCGTTAAATACATGTTAACATTCTATTAAAACCGTTCGCTTCAGACATTATCCATCATCAATGTTATATCTTAACAACATTACTTTAATGCATGTATTTTCTAAAAGATTCAATATAAATATATATGAAACAATTGTATAATCTTACGAATGAATACTGATCAAATTATACTTCTTAAGAATTTAATTCGCTCGGACCATACTAATCCTACAACATGTATAAAAGCCAATTTCTACTTGTTTCAGAATTTAATTCGCTTAGCCAGGCAGCTGCCGGGCTTTTGATAACATATATTGTTTTAAACGGTTTAAGTATCTTACTTGCAACAATAAGCTATTCAGATGAGCCGGATGTCAGTCAATTTTGCAATGGAACACATGTTTTTCCTGCGGGTAAAATATTTCTATTCCCCATTTCGTTTTTTTTCCATAAGCCAAATCGTCGTCAGGGTTAGAAATGATTTTGTTTTCTTGCACCTAATTAACTTTTGATTTCAATGTTGTAATATTTAGTAAGAAAAGAAATTGTGCGAAAGCTTGCACAGCTGCTCATACCTTTATTTTACCATTGTGAGGACTACCTGCTATTTTTTAAAGTTAACACGAAAAAGTAAGATTTTGTGACTCGTTAAATATTGATCTATTCAACGATTAGTATAAAAAGGAATATGTGTAGCAAATGTGATGCTAAAATACGTTTAATTTTAGCTGCCATTGGCTACATCGGCATTATCGTATTTTTATCCGGTGTTATACAATCCGAAAGCTACACCAGATTCCCGATCCGCCTCTCAGTTCATCTGGCGATAATATCATGCGCTGTGTACCTCTCTTATGCAGCCGTTTGTTTTAAAGAGCCTAAGGTGCTTATAGGTGTACCCATTTCGACTGCTGTGATCTATTTTGTGATAAATATGATGTCAGAAATTTCATGGATTTTTTCTAGCGGTGTGTTTATACTAGTTATCCTTGGCATTATCGTATGTTTCGTGAAATATAAAAACTAGTTAAATAGATAGAAGTTGGATGAATTTTCAAGGAAACTGGAACGAGAGAAGATGTTAATGAATTAACAACTGAATCAACTTACATTCATTGCATACTATAATTATTTAAGAACAAACTTCTATTCATAAAACTCTTTTGCAAAAGCATTTAGAGTCATTATCGCAGGTAAACTTATGCAGGCATATCAAAATCAGGGGTACACGTATTTCGAATCTGCAACGGTCTAAGTGAGGTTTTGGAGTCTGATATGCAAGATGGCGGCAAAACAATGACAAAATAGGATTTTCGGGACCTGTTTTCGCCTGGAACGTTTAATACTGTTATACTCCATATAATTAATACTTTCTACAAAAATATTTTTGAAGCGATTTATTTATCTATTGTTTACCCTCTATTTTCTATACAATTTTATATGGATTAGTCCGTTTGATTGTTAACATTGCCCTCTAGGACTTTTCTTTTGGTATGAGCTGATATCAATTATCGGTAGAAAGAATATGATTATAATCGTTAGAAAGAATCGCTAATGACATAGCGCGTCATGATAATTTAGAAACATGTATGT
Organism: Mya arenaria; assembly: GCF_026914265.1. Lineage (NCBI taxonomy): Eukaryota > Metazoa > Mollusca > Bivalvia > Myida > Myidae > Mya > Mya arenaria. The sequence continues at coordinate 25,997,706 of NC_069138.1, forward strand.
TATACTGCTTTCCAGGCGAAAACAGGTCCCGAAAATCCTATTTTGTCATTGTTTTGCCGCCATCTTGCATATCAGACTCCAAAACCTCACTTAGACCGTTGCAGATTCGAAATACGTGTACCCCTGATTTTGATATGCCTGCATAAGTTTACCTGCGATAATGACTCTAAATGCTTTTGCAAATGAGTTTTATGAATAGAAGTTTGTTCTTAAATAATTATAGTATGCAATGAATGTAAGTTGATTCAGTTGTTAATTCATTAACATCTTCTCTCGTTCCAGTTTCCTTGAAAATTCATCCAACTTCTATCTATTTAACTAGTTTTTATATTTCACGAAACATACGATAATGCCAAGGATAACTAGTATAAACACACCGCTAGAAAAAATCCATGAAATTTCTGACATCATATTTATCACAAAATAGATCACAGCAGTCAAAATGGGTACACCTATAAGCACCTTAGGCTCTTTAAAACAAACGGCTGCATAAGAGAGGTAAACAGCGCATGATATTATCGCCAGATGAACTGAGAGGCGGATCGGGAATCTGGTGTAGCTTTCGGATTGTATAACACCGGATAAAAATACGATAATGCCGATGTAGCCAATGGCAGCTAAAATTAAACGTATTTTAGCATCACATTTGCTACACATATTCCTTTTTATACTAATCGTTGAATAGATCAATATTTAACGAGTCACAAAATCTTACTTTTTCGTGTTAACTTTAAAAAATAGCAGGTAGTCCTCACAATGGTAAAATAAAGGTATGAGCAGCTGTACAAGCTTTCGCACAATTTCGTTTCTTACTAAATAATACAACATTGAAATCAAAAGTTAATTAGGTGCAAGAAAAAAAATCATTTCTAACCCTGACGACGATTTGGCTTATGGAAAAAAACGAAATGGGGAATAGAAATATTTTACCCGCAGGAAAAACATGTGTTCCATTGCAAAATTGACTGACATCCGGCTCATCTGAATAGCTTATTGTTGCAAGTAAGATACTTAAACCGTTTAAAACAATATATGTTATCAAAAGCCCGGCAGCTGCCTGGCTAAGCGAATTAAATTCTGAAACAAGTAGAAATTGGCTTTTATACATGTTGTAGGACTAGTATGGTCCGAGCGAATTAAATTCTTAAGAAGTATAATTTGATCAGTATTCATTCGTAAGATTATACAATTGTTTCATATATATTTATATTGAATCTTTTAGAAAATACATGCATTAAAGTAATGTTGTTAAGATATAACATTGATGATGGATAATGTCTGAAGCGAACGGTTTTAATAGAATGTTAACATGTATTTAACGATATTTAGTAAACATTATATAACCTTTAATGGATTCATATATTATTACAAGACTTGAAAGTTAATTAAATATCATCTATAAATTTGCAATGATAACTAACTTGCGCTGGAGAAGTTATCTCGCAGACATGATTATACAAATGATTGATAAGGTTTAAATTTACGTTTCTACCTTCAACGTCAGGGAGAAAGAGATAGTTATGCACTTATGCTGCAATTAATACCTTAAATGAAAGCAAATGTTATCTACCAAACTTACTCGAATCTGATGGAACACAGTCATACAATGACGAACAGTCATTTTCGCTCTCTTTGGTTGTTTTGCAGCATTTGAACAAACCAACATCTACTTTGTCTGTTTCACCCCAGGCCCAGTAAGGCAAAACAATGCTGGATATTGCGATGCTCATTGAACAAAGTGGGAGAAATAGTTGCAGTAAAGACTGTAAACAATAAAAATTGAACTTGTTTCATCACTTGATGTTCAGTCATGTATTAAGTTTGTTAACGTTTGTATTGATGTATGGCAAATAGTTTATGCATTTCTGTATGAGTTTTTCCTTCTCCTTATCAGTCAAAAAAGGCAAAACTCATGGTTATTTGGAGCAAAATAATATTTAAGAAAATAAAATATGATTAGACGTCCATCAAATCTTAAACGAACAAACTCCAAAACAACATTACATTTGTCAACTGTAGTAGTTATATGATGTATTCATTATGCAGATTTATTTATATTTTCTTTTAGTTGGTTAAAGTTATAAAGGCCAAAAAAGAACACTAAGCTGAAATGAAGTAGTATAAAAAAAACAAAAAGGACGAAAGGGGTAACATTTGGAACATACCTTAAAGGAGCAAAGTATGTTACAAAACTGTCCTATTAATGACAACCCAGCGCATAATCCATCTGTACAATGGCAAACATTTGTCCCAATTGCGCCACATAATGCTGAGACAACATCTCCGAAACCACAGATACAGTTGCAAATACGCATTTGTCCTCTGGTTTATCCGTTTCTGTACGCCTTTATCACGCTTTGACAGCATGCTTGTCGAGCAAGATATAATGGTAAGGTCAAATTTAAATGTATGGTTATTTTGCATTTGTTCTAAAACAAAAGTTCCTGTGAAATTAGAGTTCGTAAATGACAAAACCCGATATCTGGTAATGTCCCTTTTGTTATTTCGAAAAATCCACCAGAAAGAATGAATAAGAACCATGATATTTTAACAATGGTAATCTTCAAGGAATAAACTAATCGATTTTGAAACATACGTGCAGAGGATGTCTCGAGCAGGGCATGAAGCAAAGAATGATATTAATTTAGAATTGTATGCACCCACCATTTTTATTATGTTAAACAACCCAGAGAACATTTCCGTACAATATGTACGTTCTACACGAATCAAAAACATTTTACAAAAACACGGACATACAAATGTTTGTTGCAACGTTCATTTAACTCATAAAATGCATTTAGTGTATATTTTTATTTAACCAATAAGAACTGAGTATCATTTGAGTTTACACGTGCTAAATTGTTAGAACTCTTGGACGACGAATTGACTGGTCAACGAGATTTTTAAGACGTTATAAGTAAGTGAAATAAAAGTTTGGTGGAATTTAAAACTGTTGTAAAACTTCAGATGCGGCCCATGGTCTCAACGCAATCTTTTGTAGTATGTAAGTCAATATAGAAAAGCTGGTTAAATACGTTTCTGAGGCTATTAAATCGAAAACTTGCTTTATGAAATAAAATGTCAGCAACACATGACTGTATATAATTTAACAGTTCTAAGGAAATATGGAGCCTCACTCGGACAGGCTGCAACATCTTCGGGATTTTTATCGAGCTGTAGAGCGTTGAAATTCCATACTTGTACGTTGATTAAGTGTTTTAACCCGATTTGTCTCAATGCTTCGTCCCTGTATTTTTTTTTATCTGAGCGTAGTTGGAAAGTTTAATTAAGTCAAGTAATATTTACCTCCGATGCTATATCTGAGATGTTTGAAGGAGGATGGAAGTCTGAAATATCAATATGTATTAATCTCACTATCAAACATAAATACTACTGTTTGCAAATATGCTTAGCGAAACATACTCGTCAATAACAATCGCAATGACACTTCGCACCGTGGAATACACAAAACATGCAGAGTCGTCGAACAGTCAATTTCAACACCTTAAATAGTTTCTGTTGACACCGCACAGTAGTTAGTTTAACGGAATAATCAAACGTGTATGTCAAATCGCTGTTCGTGGCAGTACCTTGCCTGATGTTACATGCACTTGGTATAAAATTCACTGGATGGGATGGTAATTTAAACCCACTTTCAATCTAATCTTTTAAGTCTTGAAATGTGTATTTGCAAACATTATTATAAACTTACTTTTCTGATAATGTGTTTATGTTGTTGTCAATAATAACAATTATGATTTTGTTATTATGTTACTCGTAACAATCGGTTTCATATTACAATCGCAACTTTTTCACGCGTCGGTATTGGTCGAAATTAACATGCATATTATATCCCCATACCTTTTTTAGTAAGTTTATATATTTGATAAGCATTGAATTGCATAAATATAATGTAAATATATACCGATATCACTACTAGTTATGTATCCGGAAACGACGTCACCTGTAGCTGTACCATAATCTCTCCGATGACCAATATGGATGGCCGGAGGCATTCGTTCCGGCACTTCGCCATGCAAGGAAGTCACACGGCGTCTATTTTCCTTTTCATCCTGCTGTACATCAATTTCAAAACTTGATTCAACGTCATTTTCCATCACAAACATAATTTTTAGTCGTTTATGTTATCCTTAATCATAAATTAATATTGGTGGTTGTGAACAATTTGTGTTAAAAAGTTATCAATTATTTTTTTAAAAACCTAGTTTCGTTTTAACATGATACGAAACATGACATTAAAGCAGCATTAGCTACATGTAATAGAAGTTTGATAATTTGGTGATAAAGTGAACGTTAAGCTATTACAAATATCAGTTTAAATAACACAATTCAATACATGTGAAAGAAATGTTCATAGAAACATGATTTAGACAAGCGAATAGAAATCGAATTATGTAAAAAAACAACGCCTGGACAACCTGAAGTGTATTAAACAATATAGTAGTTAAAACCGTGACCCAAATGTTAAATGGAATACAGATTCAATAAGACCATTGATGCAAATCACCAAAGGGCGCCGTTTAATGCATTTGTTA